>NW_027070646.1:31637-44416 GCF_002906115.3 Quercus suber | reverse complement strand
ATTTTTTTTTTTTAAAAATATATATATATATATATATCAAATAGGTTCTTTTGAAGTTCTTAGTTCTCACAGATTCAGATTGAACTTATATCTTTTTAAAATCAAAAAACTAGTAATGATGTTTAATGATAGTGGATCTTAATGTTGAGTAATACTTAGGTACTTCCGAAGCATGAAGAATGGTGTTCTTTTCTCTCATATTCATGGTGGAGTCCACTCACATGAGAGGAGGAAGTACCATTTATCCATACTCCAAGAGCACCTAAGAAATTTTCCTTAATTTTAACTCAATCTCTTTACCATACATTTCACATTGTTTTTAGGCTACACAAAGATTCAACTGGGCAAAATTTGTGGTCAGTGCTCAGTGGTAAGCTTCTAAAAAAAAAAAAAGCGGTTCCTATCCACCATATGGATTGGGAATTGAGCTGGCTAAGAACTTTTATCAATTTATTACACTCTTTAAATGTATCATTAATTTTCAAATATCATTTAAATTCCAAAATTCATAGATAGAACTAACTTTTTTGGCCAAAGGTTTCTCCTATATATGTGTGTGGGGGTAGAAGGGCATATAAGCAGTAAGGGTGCAAAAGTAACACAATAAATACAACGAAAGTAGCAACTACATACACAAAGACATAAGATATGGAGAAATCTTCCTTCAAGTTGGCTTTCTTAATTGTACTCTTGATTCTTGGCTCCTGTAAGAATCTCGTACTATTCTTTTTACTTAATTTTGTTTTCTTTTATATATATATGTGTGTGTGTGTGTAAACTTTGACTAGACACTGTCTCTTAAGATTTATATAATGTTATTGTTCTTATGAATAATTGTAAATTGTGGGATAATTCAGTATTTTAAATAGGTCTAGACTGTCTAGTATCTCTGATACGATAGAAATTTAAGTAAAAATTAAGAAATATATATTTATATTCATCACAAATATGAAGGTCGTTTTCTTGTTTTACGTATGCAAAATCATTCATTATTCAAGTCTAGGGGTGTTCGCGGTGCGGTTTTAGGCCATTTTTAGCACCGCACTTTATGGTGCGGTTTAGTCAAAATCATAATTGCACCGCACCTCATTTTTACAGTTACATGTGCGGTGCGGTTTATAGTATAGCCAAAACCATAACCATACCGTACCTCATTTTTGTGATCACATGTGCGGTACGGTGCGATGTATAAAAATTCACCTGCTATATAAAAATTCAACATGTATATCACCATACAATTCAAAATGTATCAGTAATATCACTATCTCAAATTCTCAGGTATACATCAAACATGTAATGAAGTCAAGTACTTTGAATAAGGTAGAGTGGCAAGCAACCTAAATGTTTTAACTATCAAAATCTAATGCTCTTCAATCCTCACTTTAGATCAAGAATATGAAGTAAAGAGTTTATGTGAAACACCAGGTACAAAGCAAAAAGGATTTACCCATACTCAAAGCAATTCTAGTCATGCCTACTAATTTCAAGTTTCAATTATCAAAACCATAATGTAAACAAGTCTAAAGATCATTGAAATTTAAAATATATATATATATATATAAGTTCAATCTAAATTAATGAGAATTAAGAACTTCAAAAAAAAACCTAAACGTTGTCTTGGAAATTTTTCTAGGCTGATCACTAAAAAACTTAAATAATACAAAATCTTATAAAGTGATAATTTGAATATATCAATGTCACAAAATAAATAAATAAAACACACAAATACATAAAGTATTATAATTTCCTTCTACTAACAAATAGAAAAAGAAAAAAGGGAATCATAAGAGATAAAGTGGAAATTAAGAATGCTGAAATGAGAGTAATAAAGTAAAAGAGTCTAAAATAATAATAGAGAAAGAAAAATGAAGAGAGAAAGAGAGAGAAACAAATAATATTTGTTACAACTTTGAGCCAAGTCATTGTGGAGAACAAAATTGTTGCGATTGCAAAGCCAAGAGGGCATAGCTACAGACACTGTCAATGAGAACTTACTGCCTCGGTATTTCTCTTGGTAGCATTTTTTTTTTTAAGAAAAATAAAATTAAGGATTATTTTTATGTAATGGGTTGAATGAGTTACAAAATTGAATGATTAGATTTTTTTTTTTTTTAAATATAGTTTTTGTTGAATAATTTTTTCACTTGTTTTTTGGCCTAGTCTTGTTTTTGTTTGGATTAATGTTGTTATAATTTGTATTGTTATTATTTAAGCATTTTCTTGTTTTTGTTTAAGGGGTTATGAGATGGGTTCAAGTTATACCTAGTATAACTTGACTAAAATTACACCTATTTTAGACCGTTAATTCTCATTAAATCTAACGGTCAACAAAAGACTACCTCTCAAATCATTAATATGTAATTAATGTTTGCTATGTAAACTCATTTTAATTAAATCCCCCCACATTCACCTTCTCTCTCTCCTTAATAATCATCTTCCACTCTCCACCAACTTCTCTTTGATGGTTGAATAAGAGATTGTGATTCAATTCCCGCCTACACCAAAAACTGATTGGTATCTTAATTTGATGATAAAAAGATATGATCAGGAGCAGACGCCAAAAAAAAAAAAAAAAACTTATATTCCTCTTCAATGAGATCTAATAACAAAACTGGTTTTGACAATTACTATTGGGGATGGTGACATCACCATGGTGCACAGCAAAAGCTCCATGTCAACTTAAAAGTAATGAGACTTTGATTTTAGATGGTCATGGATTAGAAAATTACCAAGGATGAGTTCCACAAGAATAATTTGCTTCATTGTGGTTTCTTTACAAGGAAGCCACTAGACCCCATATTTGACCTCTATTATTTGAAGTGATTAGTGGGTTTAAGTTTGAGTTTTAGATGTGATTTTTTGTTAATTTATTAATATGGTCCTCTAGTTCTAGTGGGTACCGTAGAGTTGAGAACCATCATGATGCGATTTAAATCCATCAAGCAAAACACCTTGGCAAAGATTGACGATTGGCATGCTGTATTGATATCAAATGTAGCCGGTTGTTTCAAAATGTTCATTGATTTAATTCGGGCAAAACACTGAGGAGTGGAAGATGACTATCAAGGAGAGAGAGAATGTGAATGTAGGGGGATTTAATTAAAATGAGTTGACATGACAAATATTAATTATATATTAATTCTTAGATCTAGGGATGGCAATGAGGCGGGCCGGGGCCGAAGGTTGAGATCTTCGTTCCCGCCCCGCTTGGTTTTGTTTTTCCCCATCCCCGCGCCGCCTCGCATGACGGGGAAACTTTCTCACCTTATCCCCGCCCCTTGGGGTCCCACGAAGCCCCGTCCCACCTCGTAAAACTCTACTTTTTGTTAATTTGCCTTACAACTAGTACAATTTTTTTAATGAAACTTATTTCATTAATAAAAATATACTTGAAATTACAACTAAATTTATCTTATAAAATCAAATCAATTTTTAGAAAAAATTGAATAATATATCCAAGTGTTTAACAAAACAATCAAGAAAAAAAACTCATAGTATAACATATAATAAAATAAAGGTAGAGAACCACATTGAGTATAATAAAATAAGCTAATATTGATATGTTTGTTTAAATAGTAGGGTTTTAGGGTATGAAAAAGGATGAGGACGGGGAAGGGTGGGGCGGGGTGAGTCTAAAAAGTCTAAACCCATTCCCGCCCCGCCCCGCCCCATGGTATGAGGCTAAAATCCTGCCCCATTTCCACCCCACTACCTTTGCCGGGTGGGGAAAACCCGCACAGGGCGAATCGGGGAGGGGTGGGTTAAGCAAGGCGGGGCAAAATTGTCATCCTTGCTTAGATCTAAGGTTTTTGTATTGTTAATAAGAGATTGAATGAGATGAGGGAAAGAAATTACTTTTTGGGTCAAAATAATGTTTTTTATATGAGAAATGATTGAAACTGCTGTGCTTTGTGCTTGAAGTGAATCGCTTAATAACATGTTGAACCATCCTTGGTTTGCGGTTCCTCTGATTGAATTGTCCAATTCTAGTTAAACTTGATTTTTATGATAATTTCTAGTTTTTAAAAGCAACCGGCCTGGATTAGTGTCTAAAACCCGATCGAACCAACCGGAACGTTCTAGTTTTTAAAACCCATGGAAATTTCCAGTTTTAAGATTGAGTTGTTAATATATTAATTATGCAAGTTTTTGGTTAATCTAGCAATCATCTATAATATGCACAACATAATATAAATAGTGTACACATATATGATGACCCAAGAAAAACCAATGAAATTAACTGTTTCACCGAAAAAAAAAAAAAAATGATAGGGTGAAACATTCCCAAAAAGCAATCCATTATAGTAAAAAGAAGTCAAGTGTAGGATTGTCGCGAAATAATAACTCGATAAATATGAGGTCGAATCCACAGGGAAGAAGGAATTGATTAGCAAACTACAAGAGAATAAAACTAAAATAATAAAGTTTGGTTGAAATTTTTTTGGATGGCTTAGTAAAGGAAATTTAAATTGAGAGAAAATAACAATATATTAAGGCGCTAAGGTTTAGGAATCCACACACAACACATATATTGGTAGTCTTAACAATATTTATTTTATAAATCAACTAAAATTCATACAAATGATGATCTTAGTCGGATGATTTAACAATAAGAACTCAAGAATTAATTGTCTAATGTAGTCTTATGAAATTGATTAATTTTAAGCAAAACAAAACTAGTGAATTAGTTCATAGGAAATGCTAACCATTTAACGTGCCCGAAGTCTATGATAAATCAAAAGATTATATAGAACTAAACACTTTTCTAGATGAGTAAAACAATCAAAAACATAAAAATATAAGCATTAAAGCCAATAAATAATTGTTAAGAACATACCAATAAACGGTTAGGTTTTACCCCTTACCTTAGCAAGGCTTCTAGTAAGCCATAACACAAATAAATTTCTAAAAATTGTAAAGAAATTCTAAGAAAACCTAAATTATGTTCTATTGTAGCTCCCCTTTGACTTTTGCACTAAAGAGCCTTTAAATAGGTCAAGGAATTTTATTACAAATTGAATTCCCGTTTGGAGAAAATCTCAGGTTTTTAGGCTTCAATTTATCGACATTTTTGTCCCATTTAACTTCAAAATTTGGACATTTGATAACGACAAAGTTGTAGCCCATTAATTTAAATTTTCAGCCCAACTTGAATCATCTCGATTGGATATCTGAGCCGAAAGTTATGTTCCAAATACTAACTGGTGTGCATGTTGGAATCCTAATCCAAATTGGACTTGGATTTGGTGCAAATTTCATTTGATTCATTCCTTTAATTGGACTTGAATTTAATTGGGTTGGCCTTCTTTGACTTCATCATGGCTCTTGTAAAAATAAAGTCCATTAGCTTTCTTCTTTGCACAAATCCACTTATTTAATTTCATTATCCTACAAAAGACAAATTCATGCATTAAAATTCAATTAAGTACAAAATTGATTATTTCGAATTATTTTAAAACCATCTATAAAATGCATGAATTAACTCAAAATAAGTATGATAATAATTTCTAATAATGATATAAATATGTAAAATTAAGCTATTATCAGTACATATATTTGAGCCGAAAGTTATGCTCCAAATACTAACTGGTGCCCATGTTGGAATTTTAATCCAAATCAGACTTGGATTTGGTGCAAATTTCATTTGATTCATTCCTTCAATTGGACTTGAATTAAATGGGGTTGGCCTTCTTTGACTTCATCATGGCTCTTGTAAAAGTAAAGTCCATTAGCTTTCTTCTTTGCACAAATCCACTTATTTAATTTCATTATCCTACAAAAGACAAATTCATGCATTAAAATTCAATTAAGTACAAAATTGATTATTTCGAATTATTTCAAAACCATCTATAAAATGCATGAATTAACTCAAAATAAGTATGATAATAATTTATAATAATGATATAAATATACAAAATTAAGCTATTATCAGTACATATATATGATGACCCATGAAAAACCAATGAAATTAACTATTTCATGGTAAAAATGAAAATCCCAGTGGGAGACCATCCCAAAAAGCAATCCATTATAGTAAAAAGAAGTTTAAGATCTAATACAAAATCTTTGTTCCTAGACTCTACAATCCTAGTATATGAACTTATTGCAAAGACCTTTTACAACTTTAAACCATTTGAATTGTCCTACTATATGAATGCTCCACGGATTACGCACTTGCAATCACAATTGAAACGTCCGATTGACTCAAACAACCTCCTGAAGGTTTGAACCACATTTGCTCGTTTGTGGTGGTTATTATGATTTCAACTCATTCACTAATCAAACCTCAGATTTACTTGAAACTCTCCAGTTTAGCGAAATTAAGAGAATTTGGTTACAAAAATCCTAGCCACACAAAAGAGTTTCTCTCTCTAAAAGCCTCATAACGTATGGCTTATAACACCCTTTAAAATGCCACATCAAATGAATCTCAATTTAGGGTTGAAATAGACAAGTTATAGGATTTTTCATGTTGTTAATTTTTTTTGTTGAAATGTGAAGCTAGCTTGACGGATCAAGAGATATCAAATATGCTATCAACATACTATTGGATGTATCAATTCTACTATTGATGAGATAGAAAGTGGTGTAGAAGGGCTCGGAGTATCCAAATATTGAGACACATGTTGAAAATGCGCTTCTCTTGAGTTGTTATTGAGCAGACTTTGTGTCTTCAATTTGATCTTCAATTAGCACTTTAAGACATATCAAAACTCAATAAAAAACACATAATTTGGCATGGTTTGACAACACAAAAACATATGAACCTAACACTACTTCCACAATATTTTCATAACAAATTTTATGTGATAAGTTGTTATTGGTGGATACAAAATTATGTCAATATTGGGCTTAAATTAGTATTAGTAATAGCTTACCATATATGATTTATTGTGAAAATGTTATGAGCGTAACATTACGCTTATTTTTGTTTAACCTAAATTATTGTAATTATCAAGTAAATGTATTCAACATTTTTTTAGGGTGGTCAAAATAGGTTAGTTTAATATATAAGTTGTTATTATTATTATTATTATTATTTTGCAAATATATATGTGCATGCGCACACGCGCACACACAATTTTTCACAAGTCAAGGTGTTCTTGTGAACACCCTAACTTGAATGTAGAGCCGCCATTGGCCATTCTCTATCTCTCTCTCTCTCACAAAAATCACTCTCACCTACTCCAATTTTCTCTCACTCAATCTGTCATTCCAAGCCTCATACCCATTCTCTCTGTTTTCCTTTGTTCCAATCCCTAACCTTATACTCTCTTTGCCAATCCCAAAGAGCTACACCAATGCAAGGTGCAAAAGATTTGAGCTATTCAAGAGAGATAAAAAATCATTTTAGATCAAATAAAGACAATGACAAGTGAGAAAGTTTGATCTTTCATTTCCTCTCTTTGATCTTTGTAAATCAGCTTCACACTCACCAAACCAATCTATCTTTTTCTTAACAAGTTTTGGTTTTTATGATCTGGGTATTAATGTTTTAAGTATTTTGAAGGGACTGATGGCTATCAAGAGGAGTGTGAGTACTTTGAAGTAGGGTTGTAAACGAGACAAGTATTAAAAGTTTAAGCTTATTCTTTTAGTTGTTTTTAAAATAATAGCCGAGATTGAACTCATCACCAAACTAGATTTTATATTCAAGTTTGGTTCATTTTCTTGTCGAGCTAGCTCGTGTTTGTTCACGATTACTTAATTAACTTATTATTTTCCTATATATTGTGAAATCATGACTAAAATGTTTTGCCTCTTCACAATTCTATGAATTTTTACTACAAATAGACTATTTATATTATCAATAATCTACAGATAATAATTCAATATCGTATGATCTTATTGACAAACTTATAAAATCTAATTTCAAGTTTATATAAATATATTTTTAGACAAGTATACATATAAAAATATAAGATTATATATAATTAAATTGAGCCCTCATGTTCATGAGTTTGTTCATAAACATAATATTATGTGTGAGCTTGACTCGTTTAATAATTGAGCTTAAACTTAAGGCTTGAACTTGACTTGTTTTATTAACAAAAAAAAAAAAATCCCTAGTTGAGCTTGAATTGTTCACAAACAGCTTGGTTCATATATAACCTCAGAGCTAACTTTTTCCAAATATAATTTAGTTGTATTATTATCAAACAACTAGCATAATTTACTAAAAAAAAAAAAATTTTGGAAAATAATATTACTTTATTATTTATTAAAAATAGATTTGTTGTAAAATTATTTAGTAGAATAACATCTAACATCTCTTTGAAAATCATGTCTTCAACATTGAAATTTCAAATTTTGCAAAATCTTGTTTTGGGAAGATATTTACAGTTTATGGAAAATGAATCATTTTCCAAAAAGCACTTTCAAGAAAAATATATCACTTCCCTATGTTTGGTAGCAGTCTTAAAATGAGTTGGAAAATTATTTATTGATTTCTTTTATTTAGTTTCGTGTGAAATAGAGTTGAATTGTTTTCCTTATTTAGTTTCGCATAAGATAGAGTTATTATCCAAAATTTTTTAGCAGAAAACAACTTTATCCCATGTGAAGTTAAATAATGAAAGTTCTAAATACAAGAAAATGGAGAAAATTATCTTCACTTTTCCACCAAGACAAATAGAAGGTTATTGTAAACACATTTTACACAAAAATCTGTTTGGTACTTACTTTTAAACAACATTTTTCAGTATTTAAACAATAATAACATTTTTAACACGTATTTCTATAACACTTAAATACAAATTTTCACAATACAGAAAAATGAACAATAATATTTAAATACTGCTACCAGGCAAGCCGTGTTTTGAAAATATAATTTCAGTGCAAAATTTGAAATATGAATATTTAAAATGGTATTATAAAAATCAATTATTTATTTTTAAATCTCATACAAATAAAATAATAATAAAATTTTTCAAAAAAAAGGGCTACATAAATCCTATAGCTTCTTTGGACAACTAAAAAAGGAAAAATTATTGCAAAAACTAAAAGAATAATCCAAATCGTTCACTAGTTTCGTTTGAGGAAAGTCCAAATCCAAGGAGCGGGTTCTTCAAAAAAAATATCCAAGGAGCGGGAAATTTTAGTAGCACAAAGCGCATACAAATTTACAAATTTTTTTCACAACTTTCCCAACTGTGAGGGCAGGATGTGTCGTGAAAATAACGTGCACCTAATCACAAGTTGTGAAGCAGAAGAGTTGCGATAAAAGTTGTAGATTTATTTGGGTTCTAGAGCATCACTATCTCACATGGCAGCGCCTCTTGCCACAAAATACACAAACAGGAACGGCAAAAAGCTTGTTCTTGGTGGGTCCAACTAATTAGCTGGACGATAAAGTCAAGCAATGCCTCTCTTTCTTTTTCATTCACTTTCGGCAACTAACATTTTCACTTCTCCACTTCCTCAACTACTGTACAATTTCCCCTGCCTTGTCTCATTTCTTTTCCCTCACATATTTGATCTTTCATTGGACAACAGAAATGGGAATATCCCAGTTTTGATCACTCTCTCTCTATAGGACCAACCTATACAATTTGGACTGTAACCTTGATCTTTACAGAGGATATAGGTAAGATTCACTAACTGAACTATGCTTCTTGTTTTTGTTTTTTGTTTTTTTTGTTTTTAGTTTATATAGAATTTGATCAGACTTGTAGCATTTACAATTTGAAGCTCTAAATTTACTTACCCAAAATAGAAAAAAGGAAACTATGAACTGTTAGTGTTATTTGTTTTGGCACCCACATCCACATGATTCAACAGATTGTTGGAAACTTAGGTGTGAGCAATGCCTCTAGTTGTTACAGTCAAGAGTCTTCCTTTGGATGCTTGTCCCATTAGGGCTTTGCTGGAGATGGTAGAGTGTGTTATAAGCTGTGAGATTACTGTTCAAGGGTCATTCTGTCATTAATGCAGCCAGCTGAGTTAGTGCAGTGCATTGAATGCGGATGTGATGGTAACTTTACCTGAATATTTTACTTCTTCTTTACTTGCACGTCTCTACCGTCTTCCTCGATGTCTTGCCATTTGGCACAAGTGGCCTGCTTAACACTTCCCAAGATAGGCTCACTCATCAGGCTCCTTAGGGAGTCAGCCTCTTCATCCTTCCTCCTTGGATTCTCATCCGTGTGTTGGGTTAGGACTTTGGTGTGGGCCCTTCCATCCCATGGGCCCTATTCTGTACTTGGATCAAAATTCCATCTAAAAAATGATACACAACCTAGACGCGGACATGGTAAGATAAACACTGAGTAGGCCTAATGCAAAGGCTAATACCATGGTGGAAGCCACCATAACCTCCCAAAAGCTTAGTAAATTCCTCATTATAGTCGTCCAAGTGTAAAACTACATCAACTTGTCTACATTATATTTTGAGTAAGACTACATTTAAAGAAAAGAAAAAATTAATAGTAAGACCACATAATTATTATTATCTTTTTGCTGAATGAAAAACTACATCAACCTGTCTTGTATATACCTGAGCTTGACATACAATAATGCCGGACTCTAACGTATGATATGATGCATTATACCTGCCCACCTTTTGAGTATAATAATAAATGATAAAATTTAGATACAATACTTTATGTGCTATTCTTTAGACTTTCCTCTTAAGGTTTAGCTATGTGGCTATTTAACTAAAAAAAATACACTTCATCCATGAGAAAAAATTTATATGACAGAATTTTAAAAAGAGAACATAAAGAACAACACTTAAGTACTGTATCTAAATCTTGCTCAGTAATAAATTAATAACCATGTTAGTATGTAGAGTATAATAGTAATAATAATAACCATATATGTAATCTTATGCTACAGGGACTCTAAACTTGAACTACAATGATTCTCCCAAAAAAGAAAAAGAAAAAGAGCTACAATTATTATAAATAAATAATCCTCTTTCTGTCAAAATATTAAAAAAAAGAAGAAGAGAAACATCCCTATTCATTAATAAATGAGTAATCCTTCATGAGAAGCTTAACCCATTACCCCAATGCATTGTCCTGCCGGCTCTTCCAACAGTTCCCTGGGTCAGACAAGACTACCCACTTACAATATTAATATATTAATTATAATAATTGTTAAATTCTTATAAGATAAGTTATTACTCAATTCGTATTATATGATATCATGTTAAACTTAACTCACTGGTCTAGATGGAATGTCCCACCAGATATTACGGATGTACTCCGGGTTGATTTTAGCGGCATTTCTTAATTGAAATGCATTGTTTTTCTTCTAAAAAAAATGTTAAACTATATAATAATAATCTCTTCAAAATAATAATAATAACAACTAGCCTTATCACACTCATTATATCCATACAGTCCAATGAGTTTTTTTTTTTTACTTTAATATAATTTTTCAATTTGAATTTATCTATTGTTAGTAAAGTTATACAAGAAAGAATTTTTAAAAAACTAAAATTTAAGATTTGAAATAGAGTAAAATGTTAAGTTTGGTGTGTGCTAGTTTTTAAGAAAAAATGTATTAAACATGCGTGAGATATATTTAAATAAAGAGCGTTAATTTTTAGGAAAAAAAGTTTTTTTAATAGTTTTTTTTTATAAATTTTGTTGAATTATAATTTTAACCCAATTTTTTATTTTTTAACAATAAAGATTATCTAATTAGATTAGGTATATTTTTGATATTTTTTGAAACCATAATTAATTTTTTAAATCCTCTTAGTAAATAGAAAAATAATAATAATTATAGAAAAAACTAAAAGTATTAATTAATTATGATAAATCTCCTCTCAAATCTCATCAAAAAAAAAAAAAAAATTACGATAGAATCAAATAAAAACAAATCCAACCTTTCAAAAAAAAAAAAAAACAAATCCAGAAAAGGTCAAAAAAGAGGGGCAAACGATAATCGAAAAAATGGATCAGCTCAGCTGTAACAATTACCCAATTAAAAAAAAAAACTGTCCCTTCTTTCTTTTTCTGTCTCTCTCTAAACCGATCATATTCATGTATATGAAACCATATACATGAATATGATACGAATATGATGACGATTCTACCGAGTACTAAGTCCTATTAGGGCTCCTCCTTTACCTTTGACTCTGGGAGAACAAAAAGACAAAAGAGAAAACAAAGTGTACACAATCACAATTCACAACCACAAAAACCCAAACATTAATATATATAAAAGCAAAATATATTGTGTAATTCCTTATTCTTTACGCATATACCGTGAGAAGGTTACTATCATAATTGGAAACAAAGTTACAAAAATCTTGATTCTCTTCTTGTTTCAGTACAACAACCTTTGATTCCTATTGAAGGCAACGACATTAACTCTTCCCTTTTCCGATCACCGGAATGGCTTTCCGGCGAGTCCCTCTTAGCTTCTTTTTCTTTCTCTTTCTCATAGCTTCTTCCCAGTCCTTGGAATTCAAAAAGAAGCACAAAATCAAAGGACCCATCAAGACCCTGGTCGTCATCATCATGGAAAACCGTTCTTTTGACCACATCTACGGCTGGCTCAAGGCGACCCGACCCGACATCGACGGCTTGGACGGCGACGAGTCGAACCGGGTTGTAGTCACGAACCCGGACTCGGAAGTAGTTAAGGTTTCAAACGACGCTCTGTTCATTGACTCGGATCCGGGTCACTCGTTTCAGGCGATCAGGGAACAGATATTCGGGTCGAACGATTCGACCCGAGAACCGTTGATGAACGGGTTCGCTCAGCAAGCGGAGAGCGAGAATCTAGGCATGTCGAGAACCGTGATGAGCGGGTTCAAACCGGAG
>NW_027070646.1:0-20099 GCF_002906115.3 Quercus suber | reverse complement strand
TGTGTGTGTGTGTGTATTTGAGTTGTGATGGGAGGGTCTCTTCAGCTAAATTTTCAGTCCATTTACATAATCATACTGCTGCATGTAGGGCTCTAGCCTTGTTTGCATGAGTGTTTTCTACATTTAAGAATAGCTTTTGTAATTAGATTTTTGTTATGGTCCCACAGAATTGGCCTTAAAGAGTGTATTTTTTCTCCTATGCTTTCAACAACATTGCAGTTTGTATTTGCAGCATTTTCTCCATTAAGCTAATTGGATAGGTTTCCTTGCTCTTTATATTTTACTATACTTTGATTTAGAGAAGTGTGCAAAGTAAAGTACTGCTCTAATAATTTGTAACTTTAGGAAGTTTGTGAAGGAATAGTTTCCACTCCTCCCAGATGTAGTCCTCTTCTACAATGGGCGGCTGTATCTTTTGTTGAATCTGAAGTTGCTGCCTTAGTGAACTTGAGTTGTGTTTTCTAGAGTCATTTAACATTTTCACTTCTCCACTTCCTCAACTACTGTACAATTTCCCCTGCCTTGTCTCATTTCTTTTCCCTCACATATTTGATCTTTCATTGGACAACAGAAATGGGAATATCCCAGTTTTGATCACTCTCTCTCTATAGGACCAACCTATACAATTTGGACTGTAACCTTGATCTTTACAGAGGATATAGGTAAGATTCACTAACTGAACTATGCTTCTTGTTTTTGTTTTTTGTTTTTTTGTTTTTAGTTTATATATAATTTGATCAGACTTGTAGCATTTACAATTTGAAGCTCTAAATTTACTTACCCAAAATAGAAAAAAGGAAACTATGAACTGTTAGTGTTATTTGTTTTGGCACCCACATCCACATGATTCAACAGATTGTTGGAAACTTAGGTGTGAGCAATGCTGGGGTTCTCTAATCTCTACTTTAATTGTGTTTGTATATACGGAAGTTCTTATGGAGCTCCTGTATAGGCCCTATAAGCTACTATTCCATGCAACAAATCCAACCTTTCAAAAAAAAAAAAAACAAATCCAGAAAAGGTCAAAAAAGAGGGGCAAACGATAATCGAAAAAATGGATCAGCTCAGCTGTAACAATTACCCAATTAAAAAAAAAAACTGTCCCTTCTTTCTTTTTCTGTCTCTCTCTAAACCGATCATATTCATGTATATGAAACCATATACATGAATATGATACGAATATGATGACGATTCTACCGAGTACTAAGTCCTATTAGGGCTCCTCCTTTACCTTTGACTCTGGGAGAACAAAAAGACAAAAGAGAAAACAAAGTGTACACAATCACAATTCACAACCACAAAAACCCAAACATTAATATATATAAAAGCAAAATATATTGTGTAATTCCTTATTCTTTACGCATATACCGTGAGAAGGTTACTATCATAATTGGAAACAAAGTTACAAAAATCTTGATTCTCTTCTTGTTTCAGTACAACAACCTTTGATTCCTATTGAAGGCAACGACATTAACTCTTCCCTTTTCCGATCACCGGAATGGCTTTCCGGCGAGTCCCTCTTAGCTTCTTTTTCTTTCTCTTTCTCATAGCTTCTTCCCAGTCCTTGGAATTCAAAAAGAAGCACAAAATCAAAGGACCCATCAAGACCCTGGTCGTCATCATCATGGAAAACCGTTCTTTTGACCACATCTACGGCTGGCTCAAGGCGACCCGACCCGACATCGACGGCTTGGACGGCGACGAGTCGAACCGGGTTGTAGTCACGAACCCGGACTCGGAAGTAGTTAAGGTTTCAAACGACGCTCTGTTCATTGACTCGGATCCGGGTCACTCGTTTCAGGCGATCAGGGAACAGATATTCGGGTCGAACGATTCGACCCGAGAACCGTTGATGAACGGGTTCGCTCAGCAAGCGGAGAGCGAGAATCTAGGCATGTCGAGAACCGTGATGAGCGGGTTCAAACCGGAGATCCTACCGGTTTACACCGAGTTAGCGAACGAGTTCGCCGTGTTCGACAGGTGGTTCGCCTCGGTCCCCGCGTCGACTCAGCCGAACCGATTCTACGTCCACTCGGCCACGTCACACGGAGCTATGAGCAACGTACGGAAAGACCTTATCCATGGGTTCCCGCAAAAAACGATCTTCGACTCGCTCGACGAAAATGACCTCAGCTTCGGTATTTATTACCAAAACATCCCGGCAACCTTGTTCTTCGCGAGCCTGAGGAAACTAAAGCACGTGACCAAGTTTCATAGCTATTCTTTGAAGTTTAAATTGCACGCCAAGTTGGGTAAGTTGCCGAACTATGCGGTGGTGGAACAGAGGTACTTTGATGTGGAGGCGCTCCCAGCCAATGACGACCACCCGTCCCATGACGTGGCGCTCGGACAGAGGTTCGTGAAGGAGGTGTACGAGACTCTGAGAGCTAGCCCTCAGTGGAACGAGATGGCTATTTTGATTACCTATGATGAGCATGGTGGGTTTTACGATCACGTGCCTACGCCCGTTTATGGTGTGCCTAGCCCTGATGGGATCATTGGTGGTGACCCGTATTACTTCCGGTTCGACCGGTTGGGTGTTCGGGTCCCGACCATACTTATCTCGCCGTGGGTCGAGAAGGGTACTGGTGAGTGAGTCTTTGATTTTTTGTTTTTTGTTTTTCATGTTCCAAATTTGGATACGTGCTTAATTACTAACTGGTTTAGTTACGGTACAAGTTTGGTATCGCTTGAGATTGTTTCTGTTTCTTGTTTTGGTTGGTATTGCTTGATGTTGTTGTGCACTTGGGGTGATTGCTGTGGTATCAAAATGAATTTTTCCCAAGTGCTTGTTTGTTTTGTTTTGTTTATTACTGCTTAATTGATTTTTTGTATGCTTCTTTGTGTGTTTTCTACTTTGAAGGATTCAAAACCAAAACCACGATACAGTAAGTTTTTGGGGCTTTGCAGCTTTGGACATTTGTGATGGGTGTATATCTGATGCAGATTGGTTAAGAAAGAATAAACTATTTTAATATTTTACGTTGTTTTTTCTTTCCCAGTGGAATTAGGATTTATTTGCTTTTACAAGTTCAATTAAAATCCTTTGTCTGATCTTTTAGCCGATTCTGGCTGAGTTTTTTCTTTAAATGAAATTCAGTTTCCTTCTCAAAAAAAAAAAAAAAAAAAAAAAAAAAATCCTTTTTCTAGTTGAACTAGGATTTTAATTGTTTTTCTTTTTCTACTTAAATTGTTTTTCCTTTTTCAAGTAGAAATAGGTTTATTATTTCTTTTCCTAAAAGGAGTAGCTATTCCTATAAATTCTCTTTATAGAGGGGTTGATTATTGTTATGATGCGTTTATTTATAAAAGTTTGCTAGAGAGGTTTTCTCTATTATTTTAGCCTAGTGTTCTTGTAGAACTTAGGTTTCGTGGAAGAGTTGTATTAATTGTGTGTTATAGATTCTGCTTCTACACGCCCACGCTGCATCAGTATCTATGTTTGAATGTGTTAAGAAACTATTTCTAGTACCTTGTTATTCAGTGGGAAGGGGTTTGAAGAGCCTGTGATTGCTGTGACTTAATGAATTTGTTTTAGGGAGGAGAATTTTTCTTACATCTTGATATTGCTACGTAATTGAGTGTGTGTATAACCTTTGTGGTCTGAGTAATATCCTTTTTCTAACTAACCCGGCTATTTTGCTTCCAGATTTCCCAAAACATGGTCATTCATGGGCAAAACTGCTTTAGATAAAGCCTGGTCCAGACATACACAACACATTTTATAGAAAATTGTGAACTAAAATGGATATGAAATCTGTGCTTTCTAATGACGAAGTTGAGAATAACATTCCTTTTTTATCCATGTAATGAGTCAAATGGATGCAAACCACCAGGTTGGCATATTACCTCTAGTCTCCAACCTGCTTTTCCAAAAGGAGAACTACTACATCTGCTGGGATTTTGGGGCTAGTGTCATCTCTTTAAAGTTTGGAACACTCTTGAACTATTTATTGGCTTCTTTGTAAATTTTTGATCGGCTAACATTCCAAATTTTGGTTTCAGATTGCATATTATTTAAAATAAGTGCTTATGTTTATGTAAAGATGCACTTGATAGCTGCAAGTTATTCAATTTTCTTACTCATAAGAGCAATATCCATTGCTGCTGATACTTTTGGGATTTATTGCTGATCTATTAACCTGCAATGCTTTGGGCTCAGTCTTACCAACGGGATTTTTATCTTCCTTATTAAACTGACCTGTACTGTTTTTCAGTCATGCTTGGAAAATGAAACCTACAGCTCTTTGACTTTGATACTCTTTTTTCCAACTTCTATATTATTCACATTTTACAGAAGTTCTGGTTTTCTGAATGTACATTTTGTTTATATAACATAGGTTACACAGTCAACTTTAAAGAATTATTAATATCAGCATCATTGTTTGACCCCAGACCTTTCCACCTGTGGACTGACTCTTGATTGTTTTGTGCAGTGATTCATTTGCCAGATGGACCAACAGCAACGTCACAATTTGAACATTCTTCTATTCCTGCAACTGTGAAGAAGCTTTTCAATCTGGAATCAAACTTCCTGACCAAGAGGGATGCATGGGCTGGTACTTTTGAGAGCTATTTTAACCTCCGTGATAGTCCACGTGATGATTGTCCAGGTTCGCACCATTCTCCTTCATCATTACAAATTACTTTCATTTTCTTAATGATCTATTTATTCTCCCATTCTCACTTTACACTTCATAATATGAAGATTATAAGTGGCCATTGTGTGGAACAATTCTGGAATTTTCCTTTCTTGCTACCTATTCTGGGTTACAGATTGACCTGAATCTATAATCGGATTACCCCTTCTCGTATTCAGTACCATAGACATATACTATTCATTGGTGGTTTGAAATTGAAGTATCTGCAATCTTGTGTGAAGAAAAAGACAAATTTCATTAACCTGCTACCTTTTTGGGGAGCACATGTACCTATGCTATTATTGTGTGGCAATACTGTGTTCTCTTCATTTCTCTTTTTCTTTTATGTGGGTTGGGAGGACAGTGTGATGTACCTTGAGAGAAAGTGTATGCAAATGCAACTGCATATTCCCTTTTCTACCATATGCTTTCATTGTCCATTCTGTGAAAGCTCAAGCCTCCATGGGCAATTTATGCCTCTTTGAGTATGTAGCTTTAACAGTGAATTTTAAGAGCTGTCTGGTATTGAACTGTCATTTTTGAATCTGGAGATTAATCTTTGTCAAAATGGTCCACAATCATCTATTGATAGGAACTCATTATTAATTATGATCTCCTGAGTTGGAGATTTGGAATGATATTGTCTGGTGCTTGTCGAAGGGGGTCAGGGGGGCAATTTCCCTGGGCTTGCAAAAATTCCCCCCCAACCAATTTTATATCACTCTTTTTTTTTTGTACATTATTATTATTATTATTTTTATATTTTTTTGTTGATATATCATTTTTTTATTATTATTATTTTTATAATATTTTTTTGTTGATATATCATTTTAATAATAGAAAATATTTGCTTGTATCAATGTTTTTGAGGTTTAAAAGTTTCTAAAGAAAAATAAGAATTAAAAAAAGGGAAACTAAAGAAACAGAAGTTTTAATTGAGGAGAAACAAAGAATTAAAAAATAAAAAAAATAAAAAGTGGTAAGAGGTTAAAACTCTCTATAATTAATAAAAAATGAGTACATAAATAATAAAATTTAGAACTAATTATGTAATAAAGTCCATAATTTGATATTGTTTTCAAGTTAAACTATACAGTTTTGGTTACCATAAGGTTTAAAATTGTTATGATTTAATCATTTTATGAGTTCAACAAAAACAAACATAAGATGTAAAAATGCCCTAACAAATAAACACAATATAATGGATCTGCTATCTTTTTGTGGGTTTTCTAACATTAAAATGCCACTTAGCATTTGACATAAGTGATATTTTGTTGTCCAGATTAGTCCTTAGTACTGTATATATAATGTGTGTTTGTTTACAATGTATTTGTATGCATATGTACATATGTATGTTAGGGGGCATATGGATAAATCTATAATTAATTTTACCCCCTAAAGTCAAATTTGGCTCTACTACTACTGCTCGTATGCTTATTGAACTATTAAGAACCCAAGGCTTAGATTCCATGTATCCATCCCATATTGTTGGCCATGTTAAGAAAATCTAACTTTTTAAGTGAGCATCATTTTTTTTTTCTTTTGATAAGATAAGTGAGCATCATTTAATGCGTTGTTTTTTAGTTAAAAATGTACAAGTTTTCAAAACTACACATGTTAATTTAAACTCCAGTGTAAGAAGGGTATTTGACTCTTTTAAGTAAAGTAAATGGTAAGTTAGAAAATTAATAATTGACTTTTCAAAGAGGACTATATTTTGGAACATTTCAAAATGGAATAGAGGATTAGCAATTTGGGATAGAGGAAGTAATTTACTTTCTTATTTTAGCATATGATTAGAAGTTTTTAGTTCATTTCTTGCAATTGATTGTTCAATACCAATCATGGTATCTGGATGCAGTAACCCTTCCAGAAGTAAAGAGATCACTGAGGCCATGGGGACCGAAAGAAGATGCCAGACTATCAGAATTTCAAGTTGAAATGATCCAGCTTGCATCCCAGCTCAATGGTGACTATGTCCTAAATGCCTACCCAGATATCGGTAAGACCTTGACAGTGGGTGAGGCCAACCAGTATGCAGAGGATGCAGTCAAGAGATTCTTGGAAGCAGGGAAGGCTGCTCTTAAAGCTGGAGCTAATGAGTCTGCAATTGTTACAATGAGACCTTCCCTCACTAGCCGAATTATGTTGAGGGATCGGCACGGTCATGGTCGCCATGTCGAAAGCTACTGATTGAATTGGCTTCAGAAACAGAAACGCCAGTTGTAAATAAACATTTACACTTGCACTTCTACTATGTTGCCTGTGTATATTTGTACTATAATTAGCATATCAGAAAGATGCGGACCTATTAGCTTAAAGCTTTACCCAATAAACCAAGTGGTACATGAGAGCATTCATCATTTTTTTTTTTTTGATAAGATGAGTGAGCATCATTTAATGCGTTGTTTTTTAGTTAAAAATGTACAAGTTTTCAAAACTACACATGTTAATTTAAACTCCAGTGTAAGAAGGGTATTTGACTCTTTTAAGTAAAGTAAATGGTAAGTTAGAAAATTAATAATTGACTTTTCAAAGAGGACTATATTTTGGAACATTTCAAAATGGAATAGAGGATTAGCAATTTGGGATAGAGGAAGTAATTTACTTTCTTATTTTAGCATATGATTAGAAGTTTTTAGTTCATTTCTTGCAATTGATTGTTCAATACCAATCATGGTATCTGGATGCAGTAACCCTTCCAGAAGTAAAGAGATCACTGAGGCCATGGGGACCGAAAGAAGATGCCAGACTATCAGAATTTCAAGTTGAAATGATCCAGCTTGCATCCCAGCTCAATGGTGACTATGTCCTAAATGCCTACCCAGATATCGGTAAGACCTTGACAGTGGGTGAGGCCAACCAGTATGCAGAGGATGCAGTCAAGAGATTCTTGGAAGCAGGGAAGGCTGCTCTTAAAGCTGGAGCTAATGAGTCTGCAATTGTTACAATGAGACCTTCCCTCACTAGCCGAATTATGTTGAGGGATCGGCACGGTCATGGTCGCCATGTCGAAAGCTACTGATTGAATTGGCTTCAGAAACAGAAACGCCAGTTGTAAATAAACATTTACACTTGCACTTCTACTATGTTGCCTGTGTATATTTGTACTATAATTAGCATATCAGAAAGATGCGGACCTATTAGCTTAAAGCTTTACCCAATAAACCAAGTGGTACATGAGAGCATGTGGAAATCAACTATTTCTATTTATAATACAGTTGTGTACACGTTAGAGCATTATATAGCTGGGTCAGCCTATTCACTCCAACTACTAGTCAAGTCGATATTTCTGATACATAAGCATTTAAGGATGCAAAATGGGTAGTTTAATGTGTATATATGCCCATGATGGATATTTGCTATCAGTCATTAACATGTGCTAGTTTTACTGCTCAATGCAGACATTTTCACACATGGATTAGAAATAATCGATTTGAATCCCTCAAATGAATGTCATAATGCACAATTAACTTGTCAATTATAGTGCATAAATTAATACTCTCATGTAGCACATGCTTGAATATTTGACAAATTAGAAGTTGTACGTCAGCACGTTTGTTTAAAGTATTGGACATGTAGTCCATATCTGTTAGTATTTTACTATTTTTATTTGATTCGAATTCAGGCTTCAGTTGATTCAACAACAGCAAATCAAGCCCTAGGATCCTCTTCCTCAAATGCCGGAAATGATGGAAAGGCCAATGTGTCCTGGAAAAAGATAATCTTTAAGTGTTCTGGACGAATCCTCAAAAACCTTTTTTTTTCTAGGACATGACCTTGAATATGATTATTGTACAAATGTTGATTAAACTCTTTCTGCGAAATGTGCCATCGTAGAAATAGGACAAATAAATTCACGTGCAAGTGGTCCTAGAATACTTCACATATTGGTGTGATGAATATGATTATAGATAGTACAATATTGTTTTTTTCTTTTTGCAAATTGTGTTGTCATAGAAATAGGACGCTAAATTCACATGCAACTTGTCCTAGTCTCCTGGAACACTTTCCCCATATTGGTGTGCTTGCTTTACAATAAAGCCTTGAATTTCTTCAAAAAGACAATATTTGTATAAAAGAATATCTGGCAGATCTCATCCCTCCTCTGCCTTACACATTCCAAGCCTTATCATTATCAATGAATCTCGTGATATAAAAATTTTCACAAATTTTCGCTAGCATACTTTTTTCTGATTATTGATTAGTGCATAATAAAACTATAAAAGTTATTGATTAGTGCATAATAAAACTATAAAAGTTCTATTCATTTTTCTAAAAATAAAAATAAAAGGGGTATTCATAATAAACACTCAAATAATAGATCACCTTAACAAGTTGTGAAAGTGTATCTAGGATCACTGATTTCTTTGTGTTTCTTTCTTCGCATGTCACTAAACAGTTGAAAGCTCAAGGCACTAGAGTACTATAATACTATTTTGTTATGTAATTAATTATTTCCAAGAGTCTCAAACTCTTAGTAGTTAGCACCCAAATCCTATCCTTTCACCACAAGTCATTGAAGTAGAATGCACAACTAGTCACCAACGCATGCATAAACAAGTGACCCCACGATCAATACAGCTACCATTCAAACCACCACTTTCATTCATACGACTATCTAATTCTATATCTTCCCTTTTCATTCACCACCAACCATCTCTCTCTCTCACACACACACGCTTTCTCTTTTTTCCGAAGAACCATGGAGGTCTCATGGGAACAAAGTGTCACAGACTCCATCAACACCGTTTACCTCCTCTTTTCAGCTTACCTTGTCTTTGTAATGCAGCTTGGCTTTGCCATGCTCTGTGCTGGCTCAGTCCGAGCCAAGAATGCCTTGAACATAATGCTTACCAATGTTGTTGATGCTGTTGTTGGTAGCATCTCTTATTACCTCTTTGGCTTTGCTTTTGCCTTTGGTGATGGCTCCAATTCCAACCCTTTCATTGGTACAAACTTCTTTGCTTTGTTTAACATCCCCAATACCTCATATGACTACAGCTTTTTTCTTTACCAATGGGCTTTCGCTATAGCTGTTGCTGGTATAACTAGTGGCTCAATAGCAGAGAGAACCCAGTTCACTTCTTACTTAATTTTCTCATTTTTTCTCACTGGATTTGTGTACCCAATTGTGGCTCATTGGGTTTGGTCATCTAGTGGTTGGCTCAGTCCTAGTTCCAGTGACTTGTTGTTAGGTTCAGGTGCAATCGACTTTGCTGGGAGCGGGGTGGTGCATTTGGTTGGTGGAATTGCTGGGTTTTGGGGCTCTTTCATAGAAGGCCCAAGGGTGGGCCGGTTTGATGTGTTTGGGAAGCCTATACAAATGAGAGGCCACAATGCAACCCTTGTGGTACTAGGTACATTTTTGTTGTGGTTTGGATGGTTTGGGTTCAATCCGGGTTCATTTGATAAGATTCTTGTGGCCTATCCCAACACCAGCCAAGGTAATTGGACTGCAGTGGGCCGGACTGCAGTCACTACCACATTAGCTGGGTCAACTGCTGGACTCGTAACCCTTTTCGGCCGGCGATTACTAGTGGGCCATTGGGATGCCTTGGATGTTTGCAATGGGCTCTTAGGTGGGTTTGTTGCAATCACATCAGGCTGCTCAGTTGTTGAGCCATGGGCTGCCATTGTGTGCGGGTTTGTTGCTGCATGGGTATTGATTGGGCTCAATATCTTGGCCCTAAAACTGAAATTTGATGACCCATTGGAGGCAACCCAGTTGCATGGTGGTTGTGGTGCTTGGGGTTTGATATTTACAGGGTTGTTCGCCAAAGAAGAATTTGTGATTCAAGCATATGATTCAGGCGAGTCAGGCGTGGTGAGGCCCTTTGGTCTTTTTATGGGTGGAGGCTGGGGTTTGATTGGAGCCCAAGCGATAGAGGTTTTGGTGATTGTGGGCTGGGTAAGTTTGACAATGGGACCTCTATTTTATGGCCTACACAAGCTTGGGATTTTGAGAATCTCTCCTGAGGAGGAAATTGCAGGCCTTGACATATCTAGACATGGAGGCTATGCCTATGCTCACCAAGAAGAAGACCAACCTCGCTTCTATGCAGATTACATACGCGTACAAAATTGACGATTCCCAACCAGATGGCATTTTTCATTTGCATGTTAGTATGTTACACATATCTTTATTCGATTCTCATAGGTTTGTGATATGTCATGAGCTTCATGAATTGTTTCATCGAATTTAAATTTGCTCTTCAAAGAACTCTCCTGAAAATTCCAAAAGCTTACGGAACAATTGTTAAATTAATAGTGTTGACCGTCCTCTCATTTTCCAACTCATTTTTTTTTTCACACTATTGTTGATCCATGCTATGGATTGATTCTATATTTTACAGTTGAGAAAGTCTGTACAATTGTACACCAAATAGAACGCTGAAAAATCACAAACCATCTCTTGCATAGAAGGGCCTAGTGAAGTGTGATAAGATAAAGGAGTACAGTCAACAGGCGGAAGGGGCTGAGAACATCGGCCTAACAAAATCAGGCCCCAAACACAATTGGAAAAAAGTAGCCTATGGTGAACTTCAAATGACTTAGGACCAACATGATGGGCCACTAACTGGTAAAAGGAAGCTTCTTGATGGCCCAATTGCAATAGAACTGAACCGGGTGAGCAAGAGACAAGCTTAGCTTTCAAGCATGTCCATGATATAGCTTAATTTATTGGAGACCCCAGAACAATGATAGCAGCCACGGCTGCTCAACAGTCCTGCACTCCTGCTGACAACAATAAGTGTCATTTGTTGGAACTGTAGGGGGTTTTGGAACCCCCGGGCAGTTACAACTATGGGATGGCTATTAGAGCTAAACAACCTAAGGTTCACCGGTGGAAGCTTGGATTTTTGAACTAATAACCCAAGTTTGTTTTGTTGGATTTCAGCTGGTTCGTAAGGGTTCTATTTCATATCTACTGTTGACCAATTATAGTAAATCCCGGCACCTCAACTGACCAACCCTGTAAAGCAAACCAGAACATTGCTTCATATCTTGCTGCCTATGCTTTCTTGTGAGGCTAAGGATCTTGCAATGAAATAAATGGGTGAAAGAGCAGACCCAACTAAAACTAATTTAAGAGAGTTTAGGAAAAAAAAAGAAAAAAAAAAAAAGAGAGAAATTTAGGAATCAATATCACCTGCTTGAAGCCAATAAAACAATGGCCTAATGGGGGAAAAATCAGTATGTTTGTCAAAAGAACATGTACAGCCAGGTTTTATTATATACACAGTTTCCAAAATCTATGCTCTCACCTAACATGGGGATTATAGGGAACTAACACATGATCTGGAACAATAAGGGGCAATTTATTTATGTACATGAACAGCCTCCTACGATTCTCCTTCAAAATTGAAGATAAATCAACAACATCAGACTTATCTGTGTAGATCCAAAGGTCACCGGAGTTTACTCTTTTAAGGCTATCTCGACAGAAGGGACATGACTGAGACCGCCCATGCCTAAGGCAAACAGCAAGAATATGAAATCAGATCCTGCTATACGTTAGTAAAGGCAGAAACAAGTTATGAGCCTAGTCAAATTCAAATTCATCATATGGATATGTTAGTAAAGGCAGAAATAAGTTACGAGCCTAATTAAATTCAAATTCATCATATGGATTGTTAACCCATACGAATTCTCCAATTTCCTCATATATAATTGACAAGTAGGGGAGACAATTTGTTTTATTGGTCTGTCAAGATAGCATATTTGACTACATGAATCAACCCAAATATAACTCATTTAATAATTGTATCAAAACCCCCTCAAGCGTAACACGACCTGTTTAACAAGCAAGTTGACACAACACAACCCACATAACATGCTTAATAAACAGATCATGTTGGATTGATATAAACATGACCCATTTTGACCCGTTCAATAAACAATATGTTGGGTTGAAACAAATGTAACCCATTATAATTCATTTAAATAAAAAATTACCCAAAATGATTAACATATTTTTATATTTTATAAGCGGCACATAAATCATAATAGTTATAAACAAATAAGTTTCATACAAATTCTATTTCATGATAATATCAATTGAAGTAATAATAACAATAAAGTTTCATCCAAATTTAAAAATACACATTATAAGAGCATTCACATTAAATGTAAAATAGAGAGAGTGGCCAATTTTGGACATTTGGCCCCAAAATTCTCCCACATCAGTTAGGTTAAAATTGAGTAGAGAGAGAATATGAGGGAGATAAGTGAATTTTTACGAGAAAGAGAGAAGGTGACTTTGTGTGAATGGAAGAAATGAGAAAGAGAGAGATGATGACTGGTTGTGGTTTGGGATGAGAGAGAGCTTAGAGAAGAGAGACTTGAGAGGACATTGGAGAGACAGAGCTAGAGGCAAGATAAAAAGAGAGTAGATGAAATTAATAATAAAAAAAAAGAATGAGAAATTGTTATTTAAATAAAATAAAGTGTACAATAGATAAACTGGTGTGGATGGTTTTAAAAAGTGGTTGTGTAAAATAGAAAAAATAGGTTTTTGTGCTAAAAATAGATGGTAATTTTTGCATGGATTAATGCGAATGCTCTAAAAAGAGTAAAATCGAATGAGTGTTTTTCTTCTTCTTTGGTTTTAGTAAAAGGGTTAAGGGCTTTAGAGTTTCAATAAAGAATTTACCAAGACAACTATTAAAAATCTTTTAATAACTTAATTCCATATTAAAAATTTTAAATTTTGTTAGATAAAAAATTACATTTAATTATATGGGTTACACAGGTTTGTGTCAAATGAGTTAAACAGTCTTGACACGAATAATGAACCAGGTCAGGTTAATGGCTCATCCAATGTAGCACAACTTCAGTTTTTGCAGGCTGTCGTGAATGTCTCCTGAAGGATGGAAATAAAATTGGACCTTTGTAGCAGAGTTTCTCTAATAAAATTTTTCAAGAAAGAGACCAAAGGAAGGCCAAAAACTTCAATTTTCAATGGGACACTACATGATTATATTTTAACTTTGTGTGTGTGTGTGTTTTGGTCACTAAAAGCGGTGGTTATATACATAATCATTAGATGTAATACATGATGTGTTCAGAGAAGGAAAACAGAAAGCTTACCAATCCCGATAACACTTCCAACACAAAGAATGGTTGCAATTAGGCAAAACAACCTTGCTATTCACCTCCATGCAAATGCCACACTCCTCTTCTCTTTCTATGTCAATTTCAGAGAGTTTTCCTTTTTCCAACTCATCCTTCTTTTTGTATCTGAGACTACATGTCTCTTTCTGCTTCCGGTCCTCCAAATCTGTGACGCCTCTTTGAAGTTGCAAGAAAGATGGAAATATCACCGCTGTTTAAAAATAAATAAATAAATAAAAAACAAAAAATCCCAACTCATAATATTATTATTTTTTCTTTTCTCTGTAGATAAGTTGCAGCACTATTAAACATTGATCCACAAAAAATAATTATTTCTCCTTCATTGAATCTCACTCACCATAAAACTCTCTAATACTTGCTTTCCTTTCATAAACAGACATGGTGGTCTTCCCATCTGCATAGGTCTGCACCAATCCATCACATTGCCACACCCCAACAAGTAAGTCATTATAAAATTACTACATTGTTGAAGTGGATGGGATGCAAATTTAACCACAAAAACAATAACAAGGACGAGAGAGAGAGAGAGAGAGAGAGAGAGAGAGAGAGAGAGAGAGATCTCATATAAATCTGAAAGCAGAAACTAACAGAATCGAAGAGTATTAATAGGAGAGACACGTACCATATAAATAAGAATTCTAAGCAAACCAAGTACACCAGCAAGGTGACAATCAGTCCATTGAACAAGAAAAAGAAAAAGGTGAGCCACTGGACCGTAGGACAGTCTCATCTGAATACGTGCTCCATCATTCTCCCTTGGAAAATCTAAAGCCCTGAGAAAACAAGAGAGGAAAGAAGGCAGCAAAGCACAGGATTAACAAATGTACAGCAATGATCATATAATCAAAGTGATATAGAATCAGCACACACACATAAAATATAACCAGTAGACATTTTATTCCACAACTTAGCTCAATCAACAAAGCCATTCTCCAAACTAATTAAGATGTTAAAAAAGTTTATTTCTAGATAGTCCTTTATCCCATACCAACAATTATAGAAAAGGAAAGTGTTGAAATATTGCATATGATTTGAAGGAGAAAGAGGAAGAAGATCGTTTGCTTGAATATTCAACTAACATTAAAAAAAATCAACAAATTCCTAGGAGAGTCTTACACCTAATGGACCATTATGAACCCAAGCTAAAGTTCTGGACAAGGGTAACAGCAGGACAGTGGTAGAATTTACTGTAAACAACTCTTAATAGAATTACAGAAAATCACTATTTTAGCAAGCCATTTATCTATCTGCTCCAACCACAGTTTCGAAAATGCAGTATTTGTTTCATTCATGCCTCCAGCATGTTACTCCATCCTAGAGCTGCTACGACAAGCTTTTAAAATTATACAAGAAATTAGCCTCTAATCATTCAAACTGTCTTGACAGTCTATTGACATTCTAACAAGAAGTATGCATCCAAGGTCATTTAAAGCACGTAGATGCTAGCATTACAATAGCCCATATTGTAATGGTTAATCTCAAAATACATGCGAACCATTTAGAAAACTTCATTTGACTTTGTTAGGGGGTTTGGATTAAAATTAGCATTGTAGCCACTCTTCAGTCTTCTCCAATCACATTATGGAATATTCCCACTTTATGTTTCAGCTTAAACATTAGATGATTTATATCAATGATAAAAAAAAAAGCTGTTAGGAAACAGGAGACATAACCCAGGATTCATGGGATAAGAACACCAGAAAAGACAACGCACAAATGCAAACACCAGATTTTACAAGGTTACACACACACACACACGCACACACATATATATATATATATATTGCCATCTTAGCTCAATCAACTAATCTTTCAATATAGTTCTGCCATTTCAAAATTCATGATTACAAAACTTTGACTAAAGGAGTTGGGTTTGCAGTCAATCAAACAGAACCCTTTGCTATTCAGTTCAGCAGAAGGTACATGATATGAAGAGCAATGATATTCTGTGTCCAAAGACTAGCATCATCTATAGGAATGTAGTAATGTCAATGAATTTTCCAGGGTTTATGAGCATAACCCAACTAGTTTAATGTTCCTTTTTATTTTTTATTTTTAAGAATGGAAATATGTGCCATCATGGTCTGAAACGATTACACTCAAGTCAATAAATTTTCAGGTTCTTCATAAATTCCATGTCAAACATACATAGGATGATTACAATATATCCTCATATGAAGTTACATTTGAAAATTTGTAAAAGCAACGGAATCCAGAAAAGAATGACACTGTAAATTTCATATAAAGAGGGTAATAAAAAACTTATCAATGAGTTCTACTTCCTAGTCTGCTCTTTATTATTTAAGGTAAGAATATTCCTCTCTCTCTCTCTCTCTCTCTCTCTCTCCAAATTGTCCATAAAATGCAAAAAGGGAAAGTCCCCAAAAATCTCATTCTTCTCATGATGACAAAATCTCCCTTCCATGTGGCAAATATATATCTTCTACTTCAAATAAAGTTTAAGATCAAATACTAATATGGTTCAAAAAAAGATCAAAGGCTAATAAAAGAACCACAATTCATCATACACGTGTAAAATCCATTCACAATAATTCTTTACTTTCTACTCAGGTTGTCAACTGTACTATTTAGTTACCTATAGGCAAAAACGCAGTGGTCCATCAAAAGAATGCTACTTGAGCAGCCTTGTCTTTTTCTCATTTCATAGATTATAAAAGCCAAAAAAATATATTATCATTTAGTAGAATATACTAATGGGTCTACTCTGGTTAAGCGTGTCTATAGGCAAAATAATTAAGTTTCAAGGGGGGCCCACAAATTGATCATTCAAAACAATGGGTTCATTCATCATTGTGAATAAATTTATTTTAAAGGAATTAAATAAACAGATCAAATTCCTTATCCTGTGCCATGTCTAATTCACAAGCATGGATAATACTTAAATACATTCAATTCATTTTAAAGGAATTAAATATTCTAGGAAATTAAAATTTTAAAATAAAATTTATAATTTATAAATAAATAAATAAAAAGCCTAGGCATTTCATGCTCAAGAATGCTATCACATAAACAGAGCTAATAATAATAATATATATTTTTTTTATCACAAACTTTTGAATGGAAATCAAACACTATTCAAGAAAAACAAACTGAGAAATCTTATACAAAGGGAGCTCAATTCAGAGGACTAAAAAGCGCTATAAATTTAAACGTCAAACGTAACAGTTCAATTTTTGATGTGAAGAATCTGAAAATTCATATCAGAGAGAGAGAGAGAGAGAGAGATAGAGAGTTACAGAGTATTGGCGTGCTGAATATCAGCTTCAAGCGCTTTCAGAGAATCCTTGAACGAAGACTTTCCCATGGCCGATTATATTTTGCCGGAAAAAAAATTCCCATCCAACAAACAGAAAAATAGAAACGTAACCACCTTAAAATCAGCAAAAGATATACAAACACTCGTAGTTTTCGATGAATACCTTCTCGTAAAGACAAAACCAGGACACTACATTCTCTTTACTTCTCACTCATTTTTATATCACTACTAGAAGGGGGATTCTTTTTAAATTACAAATTTACCCTCAAGTGTTTTTTAATTTTTTTTTATATTATTATTATTATTATTATTTTTTGATAGGATCAGTCGTCTTAAATTAACTATTAAATTTTGGATCCGGTTATTGAGTAGTGTTTTGGTTGACAATTTGACTAGCTTTATTTAGGAATACGAGTAACTTTCAGTTAAATGAGTATTTATTTTTGGTGTGGATAATAATAGTTATCAAAATACATTAGATAAGGCTAATTGACAATTTGACAAATGTATAATTTAATGTATTTCTTCTCCAAATTTTTTATTAAATTTTACTAATAATTGGTTTGAAATTTATTGGTGTGTCATAATCCTCCAGTGTTATAATTATTACATTATAAAAATAAAATAAACTTTTACTAATTTTTAAACTATTAAATTATTAGAAAAGAATCTCAAGAAATTCGTTTAGTAATTTCTAAGATCTTATGATATCATGAAATACTTGATTTGAAACTTTATGCTAGAAATTAAATTTATGAAAAATAAATATTATACCCCGTTTGATATTATTGTTTAAATAATAATTTTCAGTGTTTAAACAAAAAACATCTTTAACATATATTTTTATAACTCTCAAATACAAATTTTCGTATCACTGAAATCTGAATAAGAAATCAACAATAAACAATGATGTTGCGCCAAAAGGTTGTGATTCGAGGGACCAACTACCAAGGAGTGAAGGGGCAAAGGAAGATGGCAAGTTGGAAAGATTTGATTGAATATTTTAAAGTTGAAAAGTAGGATACAGTGAAGCCGCCCGTAAAGAGAAAGCCAAAACCTGCTGGCGCGGCCCCTTGGTTTTGCAAATTACGGCTTTTCGTGAAAAGACAATGTTGTCCTTATCCACTATATACAAGTAACGTTATCTTTGATTGCTTTGCTGCAATATAATAATGTATCTACTAGTATATAATATGACATAATAATATAATATAGTTATATACAGTAATATGTTAGGCTAAGCCTATTCAGGCCAGAATAAGGTTCAAATATCTTTCCCTATAAGCGACAGGGTTTTAATTATTAAAAATTAATGTGCAAAGATTAAAACTAATAAATTTTGGATAAGGATTAAGTTCAACGGTGGTGACTATTAATTTTTCCAAATCCCTCCTTGTCCTAGAGCAATGAAGTCATGAAGAGTTGGATAAGGATTAAGACAGTTTGTTCTCTTCACAATTTCTGCGTTTCAAAAGCATTTGTTTGCTTTTGATCAGTCCATTTGCTTAAAGGTAAGACATAAAGTAATTTTTTAAGCGAATAGACTCATTTTAAGTAAATAAACTAATTAACTAACTTAAAGTCATCTTTAAGCAAATAACCTAATGGCTAAAAACAAGATAGTCAATTTCACACAAGAAAAAAAAAACTTTTTACTAGTGAAGTTAACTGCAATAAATGGAGATGTAGCATTGATAATGTATTTACTAGGGTTGTCCATGGGTCGGGCGGGTTGGGCAAGCCCAACCCGTAACCGACCCGCCGAAGATCGGGTAGGGAGGTGTCGGACCTGCAACCGACCCCTATTAAGGTCGAGTTTTACGGGTTGGTTTTCCGTTGGGTGAGCGGATGTTTCGGGTGAGGCCGAAACCCGTTGGAGAGGACAAAAAGAGTAGTGATTTGGCGAGATCTCTCCCAATCTGTCCAAGATCTGGTGCGATCTAGTCAGATTTGGCAAGATTTCGCCAAATCCGACGCTTTTTCCCCTAAATCGTGCCGAGAATCGCCGGATCTGGTGTTTTAGTCACCGAAATCTGCCAAATTTTGCTGGACAACTCGCCGGAAAGCTAGAAATCGTAGCTTGTCATTCTCTCTTCGCGCGGGTCGGGTAGAACGGGTTTTGAAGGAAGGGAACTGAAACCGAACTGTCGGCGTCGGGTTTTGGAGCTCGGGACCTGTGTTCGACCACCGGAACTGTCGGATTGATTTGTAGTGAGTTGGGTACAGGCCGGTTGGGCGGGTTAGCGGGTGAGATGGACAGCCTTAGTATTTACACTACAAGAATTATTGTCTACGATGTTAGAGAAGGAGTTTGGGGGAAAAAAAAACATTAGTGGGGTGAAGGCCAATATTGGGCCCCCGCTATTACTCGTAAATGCAAATTATATTATTTTATTCTCAAAAGCTTATACGAAAGATACTCTAGTCATTAGTGAATGCTTGGACAAGTACTGTACATGGTTAAGCCAAATTATATACGGAAAAATCTGGCATATTTTTCTCCAAAGCCGCCCAAACACAAAGTGGTAGAATCATTAAACAAACTATGCAAATGAAATCCCTTAAAAAAGACTTAGTATACATTGGAGCTCTTTCTGTTCATGTCTAAAGCACATATAAATGACTTCAAGTATCTACAAGGTAGACTTGAGACAAGATTAAGGGGTTGGAGAAGCAAAAGCCTATCTTGGGCCGATAGGTGCACCTTGATAAAATTAGTAGCTCAAACTATCTCAACATACTCCATGACTACTTTTGATATTCTTTCAAAAATTTGTGATAATATGGATGCTCTGACTAGAAAATTTTGGTGGAAGTTGAAAAATTTAATGGAAGGTACCAAGCATGGAGAGCTAGGGACAAATTATGCCAACAAAAAAGTAAGGGTAGTTTGGGATTCAAGAAATTCAAGGCAATGAATAAAGCTCTAGTTTCCAAATTGGCATGAATGGTCACTTCCAAAAGAATAACTTTTGCATGAGTGTTCTAAAATGTAAATATAAGAGCAATCGCATCAATTCGGCTAAATTTTTTCGTTTATTTTA
>NW_027070645.1:0-44457 GCF_002906115.3 Quercus suber | reverse complement strand
ATTAGAAAAGAAAATAGAAAAAGAGAGCCTGACACTGTGCCTATGATACTTTAAAAGACTGGGATTTTTCATCAATCTTGTTCTTTTTTTGTATGTAGTAGGCCCATGAGAATTGCTTGAAGTATATCTCAAAAAAGAAAAAGAAAAAGAATTTGCTTCAAGAGCAGGTTGAAGTAATTAAAATTACAAGTTGTAGATGGCCATTTCTTTGTCACTGTGTGTTGATTGAGAAACTTGCTGCACATTTCAAGATATACAAAGTCATGGGTTAAACCATCACAACACTCACAAATTGACAAAGAAGTTAAGTATAGAGTTAGCACGTCTTCTTTTATTTAATAAGAGAACAATTATTTAAACAGCATAAATTAAAAATTTTCATTTGAATTTGAAGCTCTGGATTAAAGATAATCTGTATGTCAATTCTATTGATATCATTCTACTTTGTTGAAGACGAGGACAGCCTAAACATATGAAAGTAACTTCAAACTGAATCCACTGCGGCCTTTCATAATTTTACCCTTTTTCATACATAGAGAACCTCAATATAAAGTGACATTAGATGCCAATGGAGATTGCTTTTTCATTTGTTAATTATTTTCTTATACTAGTATTAAACGCCGTATCACTTAATGGTCACATGTGTGACCCTTTTCAATTAAGAACAAAACACAACGTCATTTCGCTTTTAAAAAGTCTATTGAGGCAATTACTAAAACATATATTTCTAATGCTTAGGAAATATTTTTGGTTTGGTTGCTATTTTTTTTGTATTTTTAAAGTTTAAAATATAAGTGTAAGTTAATTAACTCATTACAAGAAACTTATGTTTATGAGACTGAGACTTACAATAGATTACACCAAATATCAGGATAAGAAGAATAATTTAAGGGAAGGGGGAGAGATAGGGCTTAACTAACATTAGGATAAGAAATTTATTTTATTTAAGGTAAGATAGAGATATAAGTTTTTTTTATATAATTTTTTTTTTAATTTCTATAGAAAAAGAGATATAGGGTTTAAGAGAATAAATTGAGTTAATACTTCTGTTCTCAAACGATCCAGAAGTCCAGACTCCAGTTGACCAAACAGAAAACTACTCAAAATCACATTATTGTATGTGATATTATAAGAGATTAAAATTCAAAAATTGTTATATTCTCTTTCTTTGGGAAACTGTGAGCAATATGGTATTGGGTACGTAGCCATGAAATTTTCATTCGGTGAGGGCTCAATCCTATTGTTTATTTATTTGGCTAGTCAAGCTACAACAGCATATTGGAGATTGATTGTATTTTTGGTATAGTCTTAAATTAGCCTAAAGTGGTTTAAGGAACGACTAGTTACACCAAAAGACCAGGGATGCTCCAAGAAAATAGGAAGAAACCCTCTCTTTTCACTCTTTGAAGTTCTAGATAATCGTTCCTATTCAACTATAAACTGCAGTGGGGAAGTTATAGATACACATGTAAACAAGTCAACTCGATTATTAAAAGTGTAGGATTTTTTTTTCTCGAACGCTTGTAAAACTTGGGCTCAAACGCGTTATTAAGTTAGATTATATGTTTAAATTTTGTTTATTTTCTTTTTAAATAAATATATGTATTTCAAGAGTTACTTGATTAACTTGTTCTTTCCTCATAAATAGTGAAAACTATGACTAAAATTTGTTACTCTTTCATAAATCTATACTAATCATCAATAAATAATTATAGTTAAAATTAAATTATTCAAGTTAATTATATAAAATGATTTTTGTCTATGAACTTACAAAAATTAAACTCACCTAATTTTTTATTGTTGAAAAATTTTATATAATTTTCACCAAAAAATAAAAGTATTTATATTTTAATAAATTACAAATTGATATCTTAATAAATTATTAATTAACTTACACAATCCCATCTCAAGTATACATATTTAAATGGAGTTTCATTATTCACAAAAACTTATTTATTAATATATTCTTATATTTGATTGTAGGGGTGACAGGCTTAGTAGTGCGTATCTATATATATGTTGGGGCAAGGGCCCAATTCAAGGACATTAAGTAGTTCGAGGATAGGGAAACATTGTCAGATGAGTCTGTGTTAATGAATAAAAATGTGAGGTATAGTCGTGAGGGTCTAAAAGAGTGATCCAAGGAGGAATGCTTCCTTGACTAAGCAAAGCCGAGGTCAGAAGGTGTCGTTTGCCATCAAGAGCAGTGTTCCGGACGACTCCATTAATGAGGATAAATATCATGAAGGAATAGGACAGAGGGAGGCTATGAAATATCTAAGGAAAAGCTACTACCACCGTATTGAATGCTCTGCAGCTAACTCTCTGGCTGCATTAATAAGGAAGTGATACCTAAACAGTAGTTTTCAGCCTTACAACTGCTCCCCAAAGACTTCAAGAAGGTGCTAATGTGACAAGGATCAACACCTACAATCTAATCTACACGTGGAGGGTAGAGATAAAAGGAGGAAGATAGTATAAAATAGAAGGGGGGCCCTGAGAAGAAGGGATCAAGAAACTAAGAGAGAATTACTGTAGCAATAAGAACTGTACTTGTAACCAACTTTAAGAAATATATACAAGAACTGATCTCCTCAGACTGTGCCAAGGACAATTTTCATTAAATACAACCAATCTATTTTTACTTTATTGTCATTTGGATCCACTATAATTGCTACCCAACTTGTTAGAGCCTAGTTTTCCAACCTACTCTCTACAAATTCATTGTATTGGACTCTTTGGGTTTAAATCCTTTTAACTTTTGGGCTTAGGACTCAAATTGTGACCTTACATTGATTTTGACTCATTTACTAAATATATAAAAAAAAATAAAAATAAAAACCAAATCAAGCTAGAACTATTCATAAATAACTTCGTTCATTTATGGTGGTCTTAGTTTCAAATAATTAATAATTTTCTTTTTTTTATTAAAGGAAGAAAGAATGAACTCAAATTTGAATCATGTTTGTTGGGCTCTAGATTAGTTATGACATGTGAGATAAGTCTGGGGACACACCCTTAGGTAAATACTTTTTCACAACTTATTTGGGTATCAATTGGTGATTAAAATGTTTTAATTGGTGGACCCATGTAATCTAATTACTAATTGACACTCAAACTAGTTGTGGTAAAGTGTGTCCCAAGAAGAACAATATTGCTGCGTGAAGAAAGAGAAACAATTAAAAAAAAGTTGATATTTTAATAAAATGTGATGTAAAATAAATAATCTGATATGTATCATTTTGAAAAATTAGTATGTAAAAAAGAAAAAATGTTGTTGGTGGACCCATGTAATTGGTGACCCACGTCAAATTAGTATGTAAACATTTGGGTATCAATTGGTGATAAAAATGTTTTAATTGGTGGACCCATGTAATCTAATTATTAATTGACACTCTAACTAGTTGTGGTAAAGTGTGCTCCAAGAAGAACAAATATTGTTGCGTGAAGAAAGAGAAACAATTAAAAAAAAATTTAAAAAGTTGATATTTTAATGAAATGTAGTGTAAAATAAATAATCTAATGGGGATCATTTTGAAAAATTAGTATGTAAAATAGAAAAAAAAAAGTTCTAATACTAATATAAATAAAAAATTTTATACGAGCTGACGTAAATACTCTAACAGAATTAGTCAAAATTGGCAGGGAGCCAAAGCATGAAGCCATGACTATTTAGAGCACCAAAATATAGAAATGTGTCATTACTTAGTTCATATATCCTGGGTCAAAATCTAGACTATTTCAAATCCAAACCGCCAATACTATTTTACGAACGACTTGACCCTTGACCTAAAAGAAGCATATCCATCAATAAAATGCGGGTTCGAAAGTTCCAAACATGTTGCAAATTTGCGATTAGCTTCCCCAATCAATTGGGGGAACTTTTCCTTTTCACATAAGAGTAATTAATATTTTCAAACAATACTTTTCTAAGACAAAATATTATTCTTCAGAAATGGACCACAACACAGGTGGAGGCCATATTGTGCAATTTGCGTGGTGTGGAGGCCCAATCTTATTCCTTTTGTATGTACAAACAAAATAGTAGTCATTGCAACAATGCTAGATGATAATATTTAAAACGAAGTCATCTTTCAAGAATATTAAATGACCTTTGATAATGGGTTTATAGTTTATACTGTTCTTGTTACATACGGTGTCTACGGTCTACCAAGGAAATTACCAATAGTTTCACATTACTATACGTACCTGTTGTTTTCTCATACTGATGATTGATGAATGACTAATTTGGTATAAAGGTCCATTTCTAGAAACTAGAGTGAATGATACCTTGCACCTCAAAAAAAAAGAAAAAAAGAGTGAATTATACCTTAAATTTATTGACAATAAATAGTACAGATGCACTCTATTTTTACAACTAAATTTATAACTTAATAACTTGTGCAATTGTGAATAATCAATAAAAAAACAATGCATCTTTGTAAATAGGACTCGGTAGAAACAAGAAAGTGTCCTAGNCATTTGCTTTTAGTTTTGATGCTTTATTTGTTTTTAATTGCTTTTGTTTTGTTTTAATTTTTTTTTTTTTTTTTTTTAATAAAAAAAATCAGAATAATACAAAAACTGTGTGTGTTTGTGTATATTGGTATTTGTGTACCTTGGATGGCCTTTGAAACAAAATTTCTCAACTTTGTATCTCTTGTAGCTTGGATAAGCATCTTTATGCACAACTAAGCAATGTGAGCTTTGTGCTCTTTTATGTAATTTGTATGATTTGGTTGATCTCTTATTTTTCATATCTTAAATCACTCTTTTTGACGAGAAGAACTAGAAAATCCTAAGAGAAAGATATAAATAACCATCTCACCACTAAAACTTGTCAATCATAAAGCATATGTGTGCCGTACTCTGTAAGGTGTAACACTTGTACAGCAAAATAAGGATGTTCTAGTTTACATAATTGGGTATTTTCTTTTCTCTCTTATATGCCCATGCACGATATGCTTAAAAGAAAAATATGCAAAGAGCATGAAAAGCAAAAAAAAATCAAAATGCTTTTAATATGGTTGCAAGCATGTTTTTAGGAGATGTAGGAGTTATATGATGTACCTTAAAGGTGATGGTCCCCATCAAATAGTTATGATTGTGTGTGAATGTATTTGATCCTCCTTTATCTTTACTTTTCATACAATGATCTACTTATGCTCTCTTGTAAAAGGTTCACACACAACACACATACTCTTTGCTACTTTTGATATTATTGTACAAGTACAATGTGATTTGGCCATCATAAGAAATACATGTGATAGTATATGCTCTCTAAACTGTCTAAACATGATTTGAAATAAAATTTGGTTAGACTCGTTTAGTGCATTTTTAATCTAGAAATGCTTTGCATCTAGAGTTGAGCTTGTGTTTTTATGTTTAACATGCTCTTTGATTACTTATCTTGGTGTGTATCTCGTTTGCATTCATCTTGTGTTGCTTCTTCTCTTTGAAAACCTCTTTTCAGGCTTCTTGATAGCAGCTGACACCTTCTCGATAGCTGCTTAATACCTCTCGATACATGCCTCTTCTATCAAGGTTTTTGGGCTTACTCTCGATACCTTTCGATAGATATCCCAATCCATCGAGCCAAATTCCTCGGAGTCTCTATCTGCTCGATAGATGCTCGATACCTGCTTCAATTTATCGAGATTTTTAGCCGTTGACACCTCCTCGATACTTCTCGATCTATTGAGTTGCGTTTTCTATATATACTTCTAAGGTCCAACTCGGTTTTGAACCATTTCAAATATCTCAATCTCTCTCTCTTCTCTCTCGACCCAAAACCCTTTTTCTCCCTAAAATCCCTCCTCCCTCTTCATTTTTGGCCTAATCCAAGCGTCCTTCACTTGGTAAGGGTTCTTGATCTTTCCTTTTTCACTTTCTTCATGCATTTCATGCATTTAGACCTAGGTTTTCAAGTTTTTTTGGGAAATTTGGAGTTTTTGTGTTTTTGTCAAAAATTTTGGAATGGGTTTTGTTAATTTGATCTCACATGCTCATGCATTGCATTCTATGTTCATTATAACAATGTTTCATGCATTGCATTCTATGTTCATTATAACAATATTTCATGCATTCTAAGATTGTGTGATCGATTATATTTTGTGAGTGTTGTTAGGTTGGATTAGGTTTCTACCCATGATGCAATTTTCTTTAGCACATAACTGTAGATACCGCATTTTGTACCCTTTACTACTCAAGCTCCCGTTCCCCAATGATGCTCAAACTCTAAAGCCCAATGCCAGTTTATAGTCAAATCAGATATCAAATTGATTTGAGGAGTGTTAAAATGGAAAATATAACCTTTTAAATGAGAAAAAAAATCTATTTTTGGAAATAAGATGACCAAAGAGGCCCTCGGCCCACGTACATGGGTAGCGGCCTGCGGATGTGGGCCAAAGCATGTGTACACAAACACACTCCTATGTACGCAACTAGGGTTTCAAAAACATAAAAAAGACAAGTTTTCTGCAATAATAGTTGAGGTTTGAAATGAATCTCACATCATCTGGGAGCCGTTCCAAATCCCATTTTTTCCACTATATAAAGTTTTACATAGTACATTTTCAAAAACACACAGAAATCCCATGGGAAAAACTTAAGATTTACTATAAAATAGTGAATCAAAAGGGAGTTTTTCACAAAACACCCTCAAGTCAATTTTATTTGATTGAGACCTCTTCTGGCCCCAATCCTTTGAGTTTAAGATTACTAATCGCTTGTTTAATGACTTGTGATAGATTTGACTGAGGAGAACGGTCAAAATCAAAACTTGGGAACTCCCTTCTGAGGTATCAAGCTTCAACCTTTTCTTTTTATTTCTTTATATTTTATGCCTTCTTTCTGCATTTTAATCTTGTTTCTTTGTTTAGTTTATGTTTGTATATTTTTGTTTAGGTTAGTTTTAGGCTTCCTTTACATTTTATACATGTAGGTTATTAGAATTCTCATTTTAAAGTTCTGCTCTGCTTCTGTGTTGTTAAGTTTTCTGGGCAGGGACTTGCGTATGCATAATTTTGCCTACGCACGTAGGCTTAATTATGCATACGCAGGCCTGTTCTTACGTGCATGAACCGCTACTTAGAAACTCTAATTTTCATTTGTCTATTTTGTTTCTACCTTCACATGATGTTCTGTTTAGTCTTTTTTCATATGTTTTATACTCCATGAAGTTTCTGTTTGCTTTGTGCACATGCTTGTTTGCTATCACATGTTTAGATTAGGGTTTCTTAGTTTTAATACCATGGTCATTCATTCACATATCCATGCATTAATGCCATAGGTGTTGTGTTGATGAAAGGTAAGTAAAGGTAAGTCATGCATTGGTATGAGCATGCATTGGATGGTGTTTATTGTTGAGTGCTTTGTTTTGTGTCCTTCAATTCGAATCGTATGCTTCATATGATTTTGTGATTGCCATTATATGGTTGTTGCGATGCTTAGGTTGCTGCCCTGTTTTAGATATATAATAGGGTTTTCACATGCTAGATGAATGCTAGTGTTTGTACATGTGCATGGTTTGGCTTCCTTTGGCTTTAATGGATAGAAAAGTATGTGTTTTGGGATACTAATGCCATGTTGTATGTTTAGATGTATGCTAGTATATGTGTGAATTAGGATACAAAGTGTTGAACATGTTTTTTATAAGGTTAAGACGTAATATACAACAATGGGAAGCCAACATTAGGGTTGGGCGATCTTGGGTTCCTAACACCTTCCCAAAAGCATACTTAAACTCCGAACACATACTCTAGAAGTAAGATCAAAAGTCTTTCCTTGAAAGGACGCTATATATATGGTTCCTAGACCATTGCAAAAACTAGGTAGCGATTTCAAGATCCCTTGTGTCCACAGTAACATGTTCATGCATTATCATGCATTGCACATTTATTTTTCTTCTTTCTTGTGCTTTACCTTCTGTTATGATTCTGTGTCTTTCTTCTCTCTCTCTCTCTCTTGTTTAGTCTTCTTACCATGGCACCTAAAAAATCTATTCCGTCTAAAAACCCGATTCATCGTGGTTCCTTTTCTTCTTCTCCTTTTCCCTCTGATTCTGTTTGGTTCCATAATAATAAGGCACAAGATGACTTCTTTGAGAACTTCTCTGACCAGGCGATTCATTCGGAACGCCAAGTCATTCTGTCTGACTTCCTAAACACTCCTCTACCCAGTGCGTTTAGCTCTCGGGGATGGGCTTCTCTTTGTGAGGAACCCTTGAGGTGTCCCGACGTGTTCAACATGCACGCCATCAATACCTCTGTATCTAGGTTTACTATGGTATTCCAAGGTACACGTATCGTAGTTACCCCAAAGCTCATTTCCGAGGTATTATATGTCCCTAGGGTAGATCGCGAATTACCCTAGTCATTGTCATCTCTCTTCCATCTCTAGAGAGTTGGCCACACTCTTCTGTGAGAAAGTCATGTTGTGGTGAGGTACCCTAAATTTCTCCATAACTGAATTTGCTAAGGGTCCACGAATCCTTAATATGCTGATGACCTTTGTAATTACTGCACGATCACATTATAACATTATCACCGAGCCTCATGCTCGTTTCCTTCTTTCTCTCATGAAAAGTCTTTCTATAGACTTTCCATCACATATGATAGTATCTATTCTAGATTGTTATCAGGACACTGATACACATGATAAGCTCATCTTCCCTTCAGCTATCATGCACATTCTCACACACATGCATGTCACTATTCCTCCTCCTCTCTTCCATGTCATGGGTGCCATAAGTAAGGAGTCTATTTGAAGGAGTGTAGCACAGTTTGCTACAAAGTGACCCCGTGTGAAGACTACGAATGCAACCCTTGCAGCTCCTACCTCTCGACCCTCTTCCTCATTTGCCCCTTCTTCCTCCTCTAGGGCTAATGTCTCTCTCGCTGACATCATGAAGCAGCTCTAGCACATGCGTGCTGATTTTAGTAGTCGTCTAGACCATCTTTTTTATCAGAAGTGTCAGATGAATACTAGGATTGGTCGCATCGCTTACCGCCAGTCTCACCTTGGGGGTTTCGCTCCTTCTCCCTCACTCAAGCTAGTTGAGTCTTCTTCGGATGGTGGAGATGATAATGGTTATGATGCTTCTTGCTCCGAGACCGATGATGAGATGACTGCCTCTCAATGATTCACCCTTTGTCACTCATGGCAAAAACGAGGAATAGTTTTGTATATGAGAGTAGTCTTTTTATTAGGGGAAGCGCTAGCATAGGGATAGACTAAATAGGGGGAAAGTGTATTTTGAGGGATGTAGTGTGTTTTGAGAGATGTAGTGAGGTTTTTACCATTGAGAGAGACCTCTTCCAATTGTCCCACAATTAGGGAAATAAGGTCTCAAAATTTTGTTTTACATTTTAAACTTCCCGATATGGGGTACAAGTGCAATAATAACGCAGTAAATAATGAGCACACTGTCATAGTAATACCATTTTTTGTAGTATCCTATGTTTGTGAGACAAATCCCACCTCTTCTTCCCAAACTATCTATCTATCAAAAAATAAATAATTATTAAGTACAATGCATGTTCCATTAACAAGGGCACTCATGTCTTTTTTTCTTTTTTGTAAAGGAAAACCACAATGGATTCCATTGCATTTATCTATAGTTGTATCTGAATTCTCTTAACTAGCAAATGCAATGCACAGGCAAGTTTAACATAATTCAATTTTTTTTTTCTCTTTTTCTAAATGTGAATCTGATAATTATGGTGTAATATCCAAGTTTTACACTTTCCAATTTCAATATGTCACGTCATCTTATTACATATTAAAGAATAAGTACAACTACACCCAATCAATTCTAATACCCATCCACTGCATACCCTTGGACGGTGATCACTCCACAAGTATAAATGCTTGTGAGATGTGCGGGGTAAGAGCCGGAGTTCAAATCTTTAGGAGGAAGTTTCACACACATATATACTTAAATTAAGCTAGAGTAAAAATTCTATCTTTTATCTTAAAAAAAAAAAAAAAAAAAAAAAAAATCTAATACCCCTTGGAAAAACCAACCAAATTGGGATTTGAAAGTTCATTGAAATGTTATTAAGTATGGTGTAATGTACTGAGTTTTAAGTAAAAAAACTAGTAGCAATCTATTATTAGATCATGTAAAACATGAATTTTATATCTCATTCTTACCAAATTCAGACTCATAAGAAAAATGATATGTAAAATTATGAGACCTCAAAAGTTTATGTAACATAATATTATGAGATCAACAAAAAGTTAAACGATCTTAGTTTTATATATATTCTTTAAATATTCAAAATGATAAGATAACAAAATTAAATTTTTATCATTTGAATGAGTATATTTACCTTCTAAAAAAAGAATTGAGTATATTTAAAAATTAAAGAAACTATAGAACTTTTTTTTAGTAATTCAATTTTTTCAACAAGTTGGAAACGGGGATACTTGAACGGTGAACCCTTATTTTCTATATAAAGGAGAATAAGTTATAAGATTATTGAACTACTGTACTCTTACTGAGAAATCATAGCATTGTATTGGCAATGATGATGACAATGTCTATGATAGCATTGTATTGGCAATGCTGATGACAACTTCAATGATTTAGTGATGGTCATAATACGATGTCCTTATTAAATTGGTGGCATAAATGGTGTGGTCACTGCGGAGATGATGATGACCACCGCAAGGCGCAATGGCAGCGGCAACAATAATGTTGACAGTGACGACAAGTGGAAGTGACATCAATATGGTGCTTGTGACAACTAGAAAATTGATAGTTACGTACATGAGTTGATGACGTTGGTAAATTTTGTACAATTGACACCTCTATGAAATTTGGAACTTCAAAATTTGGATACTTTGAAATTTTCAAATTTAGTATTCCATAGAAGTATCGCTTCTATGGAATTTGGAACTACTTTCGTTTCAAAGTAAAATATTTAACTGAAAATATTTTTTAACATTTTACTATGTTTCTTTGTAAAATTTGACCAAATTTGAAAATGTTTTACCTTTAAAAATTTGATAAAACATTATACAAAACAAAAGCGCGCAGTGGCCTGATCATTGGTTAGGCAAGGTGTAGTTGGTCCAGTCGTCGTAGCCACTTAAGTCTCCAACGGTCCGGTCACAAAGTCTCCAACGCTGACAGTTTTGGTAGTTTATACTTAAAATTTTACATGTAACATCAAATATCTAAATATGTTGTACATGTAAAATAATTTGCATTTGAAAATATTTTACAACAAAACAAATTCAGCAAACCATTCATCAAATGAGGGAAATTACTCCTAGAAATTCCTAAAATTTACAATTTTGAGTAAAATCCTACCTTATTCCTCACACAAACAGGCAAACAGAATATAAAAGAAAGGGGAAAAGATCATAGAAGTATTAAAAAAACATAAATTCTAAATGTCTAAAGATTTCATGATACCATCACAAAGATCAGGGAGAAGAGACAGGTGCAGAATTTTTTTTATTTTTTTTAATATTTTGATAAAGAAAAAAAAAGGTGCATATAATTCATTAATAGTTCCTAGAGGTCAAACTTCTCATAATATCCATGACACAAACACCAGCTAATTGGTTCACGCAACTAATTAAAATATAGATGAAAACAAACCATATTAAATTGAACCATCTTAGGCTGCACTTTCTTTTTTGAGTTTTGCAAGCTCCTGCCTGACAATTCCAGCCCTCTGCATACGCAATAATACAGCAATTAAAATCATAATAGCCCAAGAAGTTGAAGAACTGACAGCTTAATTCTACAATATCAAGTATACTAATTTACTATGAGAAAAATGATCTGGGAGCTCATAGTTCAATAGGCATGAGCTGGGGCACCCACTGATTTTTAGCATTGCAACATTTCAGACTATAAGGAAAACAAATGCTAGGGTTAAAAATTATATAGCTCGTGATCATGTGGATGTGTGCTCTTCATTAACTACCTATAATTAGAGGTCCATCATATAGATCTTATTATAGGGTTTGCATAAAATTTTGTTTGATGCTTGTAGATATGAAATTATGAAGTAGGTGTACTACATAAATATCATGGGTTCCAGTCCTACTCAGCCTCCTAAATTAGGCATATGACTCCTGATGGACGATGTCTATTGTGGTGGGGCTAAATGCTCAATTCTGACCCAAACTGAATCCAAAACTATAAATGGTGCAGTAAAACATTCTTAGTTTTTCATAACCACACTATTGCAAAATGAGGATTAGAGCAAGGTATACTAATAGAATAATTGCAAACCTTGATTTTTGCTAACATTATCTTGAACCTATCAAAATCATTAAGTGAGGCCCTTCTCTTCTGCACAATCAACTTCCTTCCCCAGGAACTGCTCTCCCATTTGTTCTTCACATCTGCCATCACAGTATATGTGAGTTTCAATTCAGGAAACAAGAAAAAGGTGACAAATACATCTTAACACTTACCAGCAAACTCCATGGCCTCAACCAAAGTCTTCTTCTTTGGAACCCTCTTGATGTCAATCTTAATATCAGTGAGTGAAAGCCTCTTTAAGTTCATTTGTGTCCTCACCATATCAGGGGCATCAACAAGAGCCTGTAGCATAAAAGTACCAGGAATTATAACTTGTATGACTTTGGAGATTGTGAATACTTCGAAGACCATATATCTCAATCACATCATATCAATAGGATTGGTGATTTGAGTACCATATGTTTTATATGAAGAAAGAATTAATTGACAAAGCAGACATTTTCTTTATTGATTGTTACAAGAGCACAAAGTGAGTTTTGAACCCACAAACTCACCCTCCACCTAGCACTTGCAAGGGGAGGAGGTGCTAGTTGAGCTAGAGCTCATTGGCATTCACAAAGCAAACATATGTTCGTAAGAAGAAAGAATTGATTGACAAAGCAAACATTTTCTTTATTGATTGTTACAAGAGCACAAAGTGAGTTTTGAACCCACAAACTCACCCTCCACCTAGCACTTGCAAAAGCAGGAGTTGCTAGCTGAGCTAGAGCTCATTGGCATTGAAAAAGCAAACATATGTTTTATAAGAAGAAAGAATTGATTGACAAAGCAGAAATTTTCTTTATTGATAAGTTACACGAGCACATAGTGAGTTTTGAACCCACAAACTCACCCTCCACCGAGAACTTGTAAGGGGAGGAGGTGCTAGTTGAGCTAGAGCTCATTGGCATTGACAAAGCAAACATTTGACAAGTAGCATTGGATGTTATAGAAGAATTACACCAACGAAAACAAAATCTACTACACATCTTCCAGGCTACCTCGCTAAGAGATACGTGGCTTAGACGCACGAATGAATGCACCCTGGACAAAAGAAAACAACATGCACTGCACATTTTTTGAGGTTCAGGCCACCCCACCTAACTAGATGTACATAGAACATGCAAGTGCAACCACTGCTGAAAATTTCCCCTTATTTAATATACACACACAATACCACGAAGAAAAGGGCAAGGAGTGACAACACACATCTGTTCTAGGCTTTATCACAAAGCCGTACAAAATGGTCATAGCTCCCTCATTCAGTAGGCATAATAACGAGGTGAAAGGTGCAAATAATCCACCAGACACATCCAACACCTTTGACCAAATAAGATGAAAACTTCCCACCCTCCACCCCACCCTTATTCTTTTCCTTCAACAGCGGTAGGATGTGTGAGTGAATATAGTTTTTATATGTTTAGTGCTCTGGGCCTTCTATTGTCCTTGATAGTTTAAAAAATAATGCTACATAGCCTAATTGCATCGTTTTCACAGAAACCCAGCACAAAATGTATCTGATAGACCAAGGGGTGTGTTTGAGTATCAATAATAATAAAGAGAGAGGGTGGGGGGGGAGGGGGGGAGAGAGAGAGCAGAATAAAGCTATCACAGAAAATTGTAAATTGCCAAAAAAAAATGTAGCATTTCATTATCACTTTGTCAAACAAAATTACCAACTTTTTGCACTAACCCAATTACCAGAACCGAAAAAATATTACATTCCACAATTGATTCCTTCTTTTACCATTTTTTTCACCAACTAACGTATCAAACCCTTGTTACAAATAGCTTTCTAAGACCATTACTTTTTTTTTTCTTTCCTGTTGTGGCATATTATTATTAGTTCCCTTTATCATTGCAACATAAAATTTGACCCAAAACATACAATTTCAACGAATAATAAAAACAAAAGCAATCATAAATAAACTGCAACGGAAAAGAAAAACATACCCTATTCTGGTCGACAATATCGACAATGACAACAAGTCTTCCATACTCCTTCCCATAGTTCACAAGCGCCACTCTTCCAATCTCCACAAACCTCCTGAACGGCTACAAATTCACACCCAAATACCCAAAAACAAAATTATTCATTTTACCGAAAAATAAAAATAAAAAGCCACAATACATTGCACAGTGCCTACACACACACAGAAAACACATGTAGCCAATAACTTAAAACTGAACAAAAAACAAAATTGATAACAAATAATCAACTAAGAGTTGCATGAAAAAGTAGTAGAGTTGTTTGTAATGTAGTTCTGGTTTCTGGGTTTTCTTGGGAAACAAACAGAGGGTTAAGAGGATCATACCATTTTGTTTTTCCTGGGACCTGAAGGAGTGGAGACACTGGGGGAGGGAGGCACAAGAGGCTTTGCGAAGAAAAGAAATAATATTACAAGTAGGGTTTTTCATAACGGGTAGTGATTCCATGTGGTTCAACCTATGTGGACTTTACCACGTGTCTTCAATGGATTGGTACGTAATTTGTTAGTTTGGTTTAATTTTTATCCCCCTTGGTTTTAATAAATTTTGTCTCGGTTTTAAGGAACACAAGTTCATATTCTAAAAAAAAAGGAACACAAGTTCATTTGTTTTCATTTGGAGTAGAGAATCTTTTAAAAGTGGTATTAATTATAAGTCTATATAAAAAGTAATGTTTTAATTTCAATTTGCTACCATAGCAAATTGTGGAAAAAAAAATTGTCTCTTTTTTATTATTTTTTTTTTTTGTGTGTGTGTTTTTTTTTATAATGTCATAAAAAAAAATAGACTAAATGCAAATTACTTTATAATCAATTTGGTATCATTTTGATTTTTTTTTTCCCATGATGATTATAAATCTGATATATCATATATGGTCCCTAAGGTTCAAAAATTTTAATTTTACTCCTTATCATCGAACACTATTTTTAATCAAGTTTTTTGTCTGTTCTTATTAATGATGTGGTTGCCAGCTAAAAAAAAGGTTTTCTACAACCAAATAAATCTCACGATATTTTTCATGACAAGTTAACGTGTTAGCTTATCATAAATCAAAATAAAATTAGACTCAAACCTATCACAATTCAAAACAATGTTGTAAAAAATATAAATGTCAAATTTTGTTGTGTTTATAAACTTTCTCAAACTTATATAACATATTTTAATACACTAAAATTATGTGATTTTAAACATGTTAGAAAAAAAAATGGTTTATTTTAATAAAGTCCATAACTCTTACCGCCCCCACCAATTACCGCTACCTATGAACACCACATTTGCAACCCTTATTTAAATTTGTTGAAGAGGCAAAATCTTCATTTTGGTTGTTCGATCTTCCAATACGTCGTTGAAAATAAACTTAGAAGTTCCAACAATCAAAACAACGTATTATGTGCTTAAATTGAACCATCAAATTAAAAGATATAGTTAGATCAAGTTTTAACGGTTAACACACATCTGAACAATTAAGGTGAATCACGTGTGATTATTTCTAATTAGTTATGATTGGTATATTAAAAGGATTTGACGGTGAACCAAAAATCGTACCATCTCCGATTTGTCCATAGAGTCATCCAGGTCCAAGAAGGTTAACTCAATATAGGAAGGCCAATCCATTGTGGGGAAGTCGTCCATGGTAATGAAGGTCGTCCATCAAGGAAGTACCTGGACAACCTCGCAACACTTAGAAAATTCTCAGAAATGGATTTATCTACGAAAGCTTGTAATTCAGGCCATGTTCTACTATTTTGAAGTATGAGCAAATCCTTGTTCATCACTATAACTTCCCACTAAGTACTTAACTTTCAGTGACAGTTGTAGGAGATAAGATTGAACATTCTAACTTCTATAGCAGGTGTGGAAATTAAGTCTGAACCTTCCAACTTCCACACGTGTTGAGGAAGTTACTAAATAAGTAACCACTCCAAAGCTCACTATATAAGGACTCATCCACATCAAATGAAAGTAAGGTTTTACTGCTCCTAAAGTTGTGATTCTTGAGTTCTAGAGAGAAAAACTAACTTAAGCATCGGAGGGTTCTTAGACGGTTCATCCTGATCACCTTTGATCTTGTGTTTCTTTCTTTTTAGGCATTTCAACAACCACTAGTCCATTGAAGCCGGAGCATTTAGTTTACTAATTTTCTTTACATCATCAGTTGGTGCTGTTTGTGGGAAAGGAAGAAATTTGTGATTTGCAATTTATCTTTCTCTGACAAAATGCTATATGGTTCGAACAAGGTCAATGACCACTAGTCCAAGCCATTAGGAAAGTGGGAACGCCTCCAGCCACCCCAACCGTGCTCACCAGTCAACACCTTGTGAGAAACGATGTCTCTCAAAAAAAGAGATTCGAGTACCTTTTAGGGCACATCTCTTTTTGGGTAAGTAGTATAGAGTCGCCACTTATTTTTTTATGTACAAAAAATAAGAAAACTAAACACAAATCTCCATGACTGAATGTGTTCCATTCATTGATTGAATAATGAAATACATAATTGAAAATTTGAACTTTACACAGCTTTGGGTCCTAGTTACAATCTACCAAATATACATGGCTTTTTGTCCTAGTTACAATCTACCTAAAAATAAAAAGTAAAGATAAGACTAGCTAAATCCAGAGGCTAGGTTACGGAATGTGAAGGTATTAGGCATCCATTCTGCCCAGACAGAGTCTAGTTTTATAGACTCTTGTGACCAATGTACCTGTTTATGCATGTCATGAATGATATGTTGAACATGTGACACTAAAATTAAATCATTCAAATTTATTTATGAATGAAGTCTTTTCTTTTGTTTTAAAAAAATTCAAATCTGTTTTGATTAGTAAAAAAAAAAGAAGGTTTTTGGGGATAAAAATTTAGATATGTTTTTATTGCATAAAATATAGTCTTTTGATTGGAAAAAGTGCTAGATATGTTTTTTAAAGAACTAAAAAAAATGGTTTTTTGATAACAGAAAAATCAGATTTGTTTTTTATATGTTTAAAAAATATGGAAAAGATTTTTTAAGAAGAGAGTTTCACCCATAACTTAAATTTATGCAACATGAACTAAAACAAACACAAACATAGTAGTACATGATCTCTTCCTTTATTTCAACAATTTGCATGTATTAAAAAATCAGATTTGTATCTTAAGAAAGATACAAATCAGTTTTGATTTGATAAAAATTCAGATCTACATCTAAGAAAGATACAGATTTGTTTTTATATTGAGAAAAACTCAGATCTACATCTAGAAAAGATGCAGATTTGTTTTTATATTGAGAAAAATTTTAGATCTACGTCTAGAAAAGATGCAGATCTGTTTTTGTATTGAGAAAAAGTTAGATCTACATCTAATAAAGATGCAAATTTGTTTTTTGTTTGTATTGAGAAAAAGTTAGATCTACATCTTTAGATGTAGATCTATTTTATTTTAATAAAAGGAATTGTTCACATGCAAATTATTGACATTCAAGAAAGAGATTATGACAATCACATTTAAAAAAAAAAAAAAAACAATTAACAATTCATGTTATGGATATTTGAAAAAGAAAGAAATATAACATGCAGCATCACATCATAAGAAAAAGGGTTAAGAAACAACCTCTTGCATCAACACTCTTTGTTCTTGAGAGAATGTTTTAGGGTTCAAAGAAACTTATTCAGTTATCTTTGAAACTTAAAACCCTAATTTTAGCAGCAAATATCAAAGAGGATCAACAAGTATCATTAATTTGAGAGCCTCAAAACGTATGTCTCTCAGAGCATAAAAAAAATGTGCTGAATTATGAGGTTTAGTCTCTATTTATAGAGGTCAGAAATCTCTAAAAAATAGGCATAGACGATTAGGATGCAAATCTGGACTCATCCTTTTGCGAAAAGGTCGAAAAGAGTGTGCCTTATCATCACTCGAAGGTTGTTAGGCCAAATCCCACATGATGGCAATTTGGCACTTTTAAAGTGCTGTTCGGCACTCCAAAAGTGCCAAATTGGTTCTTGGATGCCGAATGCACTTCCGTGTTCAGGTGTCATTTGGACTCTCCTTTTAGGGTTTTTTGACCGGTCCTTGTACCTAGACATGTTTTCATCCTCTGTCTATGATTTTATTTTATCTCTTTTCTGGATAATTCAAGATTTTTAAGAACAATTATCTTGTGGATAAATCCCTTAAAATAAATCTTGATAAAGTTCAAATTATCTACAATTTTATTGTTATCCAATCATCCCTTTTATTCCTATGCATGCATCTCTATCTTTAATCCTAATTATTAACCAATCACAAAATTATTTAATTAATTTTAATTGTTTGACCAATCAGAATTAATTTAAATAAATCATGTGTAGTCGACTCTTCCTAGACACAATGCATATAGACCGTGCAAACTTGATCGTGCAATATATTTCGATCTGAAGGTCCGATTTAAAAACCAGAAACACCCTTGCGACTGTTAGAATCTCAAGATCATTTTCATGATATGTAATGAATGACATGATGCATGTAATGCAAAGACAAAATGATGTATGTAATGCAAGAACAGAATGATGTATGTGATGCAATTATGATTTTTTTTTTGGGTACATGGATGGTCATTCGAGTCATTCAAGTCATTCTCCTTGATTAAATCATGGGTGCAAAATCGAGTGTCTACATAATGCCCCTCATTGCACAGAGTTTGAAAAGCGAATGTCAATGTAAAATGAAGACACTGATTTTAGCAACCATGATTTAATTGAGGTTGAACTTTCAAAGATTACCTAGCCCTCGAACCTAAAACCTTGGAACATAGAACTAGCCTTATCTTTTGACACCAAAAATATATATATATATATATATCGAACTTAGCTGGTAGTGGATGACTCTGGACATGATTCTTTGCAATTGGGGTGACCAAAGGACTTTTCAATCTTGATCTTGAAAATGGAGTTGTATGGGATGACGATCAAAGGTCTTCTTCTACTTTGATCTAGAGTTGCTGGAATGACAATCAAAGGAATCTCCTCTACTTTGATTTGAAATGGAATGATGATCAAAGGGATCTCCTCTACTTCGATCTGGAATGGAAATGTCGATTTAATTGAAAAATAATGAGGATATTGGTTAAAGACTCAGACCCAAAAAAGATAAAAATAAAAGGGGAGATTAGAGAGAATGCAATAGACTCCCGAACTAGGGATGGCAAAAATGTCATGGATTGCTTGACTTGCTCAGCCTTGTTTGGGTTTCTTCCACTTTGAACTTTGAAGACACTTACCTTTCTCTTTCTGAACACACTTACTCATAAGTCAAGCAATTCTCATTTTCCTTTCCATAAAAAATAAAAATAAGCAAAAAACAAAAACAAAAGTCACCCTATACTTTCACTCTTTCCTAGTTGACCTCTAGAATGTGTGTGCAACGTGCCCATGACTCGATTCCTACTCCATCTTATTGCCATCCTTGCCCATCTGATGAAATATCATATCATATCTCTGTCTACATTTGCCATTGAAAAGTCCCAAACACCCCCATTTGGAAAAATGACTATAAAAAACACACAATTAAAAAAGCAAGTCATCATGGGGATTTATCTCTTGGGCATTGCATGATGGTGAAGTTGGTCAAGTCCACCAAACTAATTGGTCTATAACTTGAATAGCCCAATGACAATTCGGTGAGTCCCATTAATCAGACAAACAATCCTTTTAAGCCTAGTGTTATTGAAGAGCCCAAACACATAGGTCTATTGGTTCAGCATTCAGAAATTGGGCTCTCATCTTAGGTAGCTAAGCTAAAAGCTTGCACGTCGGCTAATCCAAAAATTTCTATTTATTTTATCATAAGAATTTATTTTTTCTATTTCACATAATTATTTTTCAAAACATTTTATATTAAATTATTTATTTTACACTACATTTTATTAAAATATCAATTTTAATTGTTTCTCTTTCTTCACTCACAACCTCTAGCCAAAAAAACACACACACACACACACACTCACACTCACACACACAACAACTACCACCATTGAGAGAGGTAAAAAAAGAATAAAAAACTAAACTAAATGCAAAATGAGTAGTTTCAATGTAAATTTACAAGATTTAAAGCATTCGCATTAACTTGTGCAAAAATTATTATCTATTTTAGCATATAAACTTTTTTTAAAATTTATTTTACATACTTTTCAAAATACCCTACATCAAATTATCTATTTTATATCATATTTCATTAAAATATCAAATTTTCTTTATTTTTTAATTGATAAAAGGCTAAACTAAATGCAAAATGAGTAGTGTCAATGTAAATTTACATGGTTTAGAACGTTCGTGTCAACTTGTGCAAAGATTATTGTCTATTTTAGCATATGAATTTATTTTTTTAATTGATTTTACATACTTACTTTTCAAAATACCCTACATCAAATTATCTATTTTACATTATATTTCATTAAAATATCAATTTTTCTTTATTTTTTAATTTTTTTTTATTTATTTACACACAATAATCACCGTCAATTCTATTTCTTTATTCTCGATATACGTAATGAAAGAATAGTTTCAATATAAATTTACACAGTTATTGTAGCAAACTTGTAAATCAACACAATTATACATTTGGGCTGATGTGAGTTATTTTTAGATAGAATTGTGTAAATTTTTCACATTTTTCTATTATACACTCCCTAACATGAGTGCTCAAAGCAAACTTGTAAGTAATTTTATACTAACTTATGTGGATCAATTTTGGTCTAATAGTTTTGGGGCTCTACTTGCTAGTGGCATCTACCAATTGTTTGCATTCTTAGTCCTGCCAAATAGTTTTACAAGACAAAGCTAAATGCTCAATGTTCAACAAGAGCTCCAAAGTTCAAACTATTAACTACCGAAAACAATAGCACCCCTCCTTTTTGTTTGGCAGAACTGTTTGGGAAACATTTCCGGATGTGTGGAATATGGTGCAAGCATCTCTGATGTGGTTCATGTGGAAGGAACAAAATAGTTACACATTCAAGAATGTTGTGAGATCTATTGATTAGTTGAAGTCCTTACTAATTTGGACTTTGTTTGATTGTCTCAGGTTTGGGGATTTACGCATTGCACTTCGATTTTTTATTTTCACTTCTATTAGACTTTCTAGTTAATTTGCTTGTAATCATTATTACTTTTATATATATATATATAAAGTAAGTTGTCAATGAGCATTTTAATTAATTCTCACTTCTTAAAAAGGCATTTGGATGAAATGTAACATCATAAAGTAAAAATCTTTTGATCATTCTGAAGTAAAAAATTTAGATTGTTTCATAACTACATGTGTATAACATTTTGAGTGTATACCTTTAAAAAAAATTAAATTAAATCTTGAAATACAATTTGATGTTCCTAAAAAATAAATAAATAAAATTTAATGAGACCAATTTCAAGTTCAACCATATCTATTTATTTATGGTGAAAAGCACATTTTAGTCCTTACATTTTAAGGCTATTTCCGTTTTAGTCCCTAAGTTTTATTTTTACCGCTTTTAGTCTCTATCCTGAAAAACGGGTTCTATTTTAGTCCCTATCGTTACATCATAAACGGATTTTGCTGACGTGGCAAACGTCATTGATAAAAAATGATAAAATAATATCTATAGTAACTTGCCTGGTCATTGTTAGTTACTCCCCGCCCTTAGTAGTCACGTGTCCTTCACGTGACCCTTCCTAACCCAAATAAAACCCCAATTCATGCCAATACCAAATAGAAATCCCTAACCCCCAAATTTCCTCAGCTCCTCGCTCATCAGTCACAACACAGATTGAAGTCCCTCACTAGTCACGAATTAATCCATACATCTTCAAATCAATTGCTCCTTGCTCACCACACAGCAAAAAACCATCTTCAAATCAACTGCTTTCCATGGATTCAAGCTCGATGTCGTCGAGTGGAAGCTTGAGGAAAAGGGGCCCAACCCGATGCTTTTGCTTGGAGAAACCCGTTTTGGTCGTTTTGTGGACACCTGACAACCCTGGAAGAAGGTTCTATGGGTGTCCAAATTACTGGGTAAGGTAGTGATTTTGTCTGGGTTTTAAAATTTTTTCTGGGTTTTAATATTTTTTCTGGGTAAGGTCGTTTTTTGTAATGTTTTTAAATTTCTATATAGTTTTTGGGTTTTAAAATTTATTCTGGGTAAGGTCGTTTCGTGTAACGTTTTTAAATTTCTATATAGTTTCTGGGTTTTAAAATTTGTTCTGGGTAAGGTCGTTTTGTGTAACGTTTTTAAATTTCTTGTTTTTAGATTTCTATATAGTTTCTGGGTTTTTCTGGGTTTCTGGGTTATTTCTCTTAGTTCTAAGACCTTCATTTTGATCTTAAACTAACACAGCTTCATAATATTTGACAACCAAATTCTTTTGCTAATTTGTAGAAAAAAAGTAGATAACAAATTTTTTTCCTTCTTCATTTTTTTTGCTAATCTGTCTTGGGAACCCAGAATTTCTTTTCTTAAATAAATAAAAAAATTAAAAAAAATTAAAATTTGGTTTTCTCAGATGACAATATAAATTTGGTTTTCTTGTACTTTGCAAATACAAGTGTTGGAATATTGTGCTAATACTATTTGTTAATGGGTTTTGCTAATAAGGTAGTATTTGCTGGTAAGGTAGTATTTGCTAATACTATTTGTTCTTGTTTTTCATGATTTTGGTTGAAGATATGATGGGTTTTATCTGGCCCTTGGGTGTCAGGTTGGATGCAAGTGTAAATTTTTTTAGTGGCGTGATGATTAAATCTGCGAGTGTGGCAAGGTGCTGATTCCGGAGCAGAGGCAACGGATTTTGACCCTTGAAGCTGCCATTGTTGGCTCCAGGAAGAGAGAGAAGAGGCTGCTCATTTGCCTGGGGCTGTCTCTGGTGATAAGTGGGATGCTACTCTGTATGATGCTTCTTTTGGTTGGCTAAATAGGTGGGGGGTGGGGGGGGAAATGGGTCATTAGGTGGGTAGGTATTAGTAGAAAAATAACTGAATTTTGGTGTTGGCATGTGTTGGTATGTATTAGTGGAAAAATGCTATAATTTGTGTTGGTATGTATTAGTGGGAGAAGGCCTGATTTTTGGTGTAATTATCTTTGTAATCCGAGACTTTAGCAATGGAATATGGTAGTTTTAATTAATCTGTGATTTGTGTACCAATCTATTACATTGTTGTGAAGTGTTTGTGCAGTTTGAACAGTGCCTTAAAAGGGTTATAATAAAATTTTGAATGGAGACAGTAATTACATATTTACTGTGCAATTTGACACTGCAATTTGAGTCTGCCAAGCAAGAAAATAGAGCTGATTGCACAAACACCAGATGGCATAAACTGCATAATTTGAACAGTGCCTTAAAATGGTTATGCAAAATATTTAGCATCTTTCAAAACTAAACTGCATAATTTACTTAACTGCATAATTCATTACATAATTTACTAAACTGCATAAACTGGAACTCCAATGCTCACATTGATTGACTTACATTTATTAAACTGCATAATTTACATTCATTAATCCATACATCATTAAACTGCATAAACATACATCATTAAACTGCATAAAACTACATTCATTACATATTAAACTGCATAAAACATACATAGACTATGTAATACATTGGCTACTGCCCACCACACTGCATAAAACATACATAGACTATGTAATACACTGGCTACTGCAGCATAGTGCATAAAACATACATAGACTGCATAATACACTGGCTACTACCCAGCACACTGCATAAAACATCATTTAAATCATTACCCTCTAAAACTGGCTACTGCCCAGCACATTAAACTCCAATGCTCACCAAACCTGCATAATCACCACAACTTCCCAGCACATTAAACTGAATATTACCTGCATAGACTATGTAATACACTCAAGCTTCATCCAAAAGACATGAGTTTAGCCTTTTAAAAATTAAAGCTAAAACCAGCAATCTGAATAATGGAAGCTGAATCATCACAATATTACCAATAATCAAAATAATCACAAAATATTTAACACTCAATGACTATTTTGGGTGTACCACAATAATTACAAAATGTAGGACAAAGTCTACCAAGCACATTCATACAAAAAAAAGACTTGGTCAGCCATTATATAAGTATACCAAAATGCCAATTGTTCTAGCAGTTACATAAACATATGAAGAGTGCTTTCAACATATAGCACAACAACAAAAAAGGTCCTGCTTCAGCTTGCTATCTTTTAGCAGATCTCATTGCTGCCATATATCTTGCTGCATTCCCAGTTGCGTTCAAAGTCTCAGTAGTGACTGCACCTCTTTTCCTCTGTCTTGTTAGTCTTGGATTGGATTGGTTATCAATGGGGGGTGGAGGTGCACTTGTGGTCACATCCTTGGCTGGTTGTGCATTGCCTACAACTAGGCTGTTTGCATGACCATCCTTGGCTGCCTGCAAGCACAAGCATAATAACAATTAATAGTTTGCCAACTGAAAAACAAAACAATGAAGATATCGAAGTCAAAATAGTATATTTACCCTCCTAGTGATCCTACTAGCTTGGGATGCACTCCCAGGCAAGGAAGAGTTCCCTCCTACTTCTCCCTTGCAACTCCTCTTGTTGTGTCCTAATTTTCCACATAACTTGCATTGTTTTGAGATGCCTAGACCTCTATTTTTTCTGTGACTGTTGTGAAATTTTAAAATACTCGCAAGTGTACGAACCGTACCGAAGTATAGTTTGACAAGAACGAGGTCAAACCCACAGGGACTTGAATGAACGTAGGAAAATTAATTAAACCTTAACCAAATTAATCCTAATCTAGTTTAATAAAAATTGGTTGTTTTGAAATTTAATAAACTAAGCAAATAATAAAATTAAGCAAATAGTTAAACTAAGCAAAAGATATAAAGCAATAAAAAAATGTAAACAATCAAGGGAAAGGAATTAAGGTTTTGGAATCCGCTTTGCATGTCATATCAGCATATATTTATGATCATTAATTTTTCCCAACTCACTACATGATAATCTAGAAATTAATCTTGCTATCATGGAAAATATCCTCATTAAAATCCTTATTTTAAAAATCAAAAGCATGTTCTTCTTCGCTTCTTAAGTATAAAACCAAATCATCAATTGTATTCGTAGCCAAACAAATCATAAGATATATCCAATTCTAAAAATCAAATCATAACTTGTATCCATTGACAGACAAATCACAAACGATATCCGATTCTATAATCAAGAATTAATAAACCAAGCATTCAATTAATTAAGACAAATCCTAAATCATGAGAAAAACATAATTGAACTCATATCTAGAATCCTATCTTAGTCAATTGATATGAAGCAAGAACAATTTAAATCATTAAAGAACAACTATTGTGGGAAAAATCAAATCACATAAATATTATTGATAATCCTTAACAAGGTTTCATCCTCAACCATAATTATAAATTTAGCTACTCATGGTAATTGAAATAAAACAAAAGAATAAAATACTAAACATTAAACTAGACAAATAAAATAAAGAAAGAAATAGTCACAATGCTATCATGGAGAAAAGCTACAGAGAAGCCACATGCGGCACTGCCTTTTGCTCCAATTTTCTGTTTTGCATCTCAGCCCTAGCACTAGCCTCCCTGAATTTTGCCCTAAAAAGCCTTTAAATAGGTCAAGGAATCCTATTACAAGTTGAATTCCCATTTGGAGAAAATCCTAGATTTTTAGGCTTCACTTAACTGACAATTTTGGCCCATTTAACGTCAAAATTCGGGCTCCTAGTAAACTACAAAGTTGTAGCCCTTTAAGTGAAATTTCCAGCCCAACTTGAATCATCTAGATTAGACATTTGAGTAGAAAGTTATGCTGAAAATACTAACTGATGTGCAGGCTGGAATCCTAATCTGAATTGGACTTAGATTTGGTGCAAATTTCCTTTGATTCCAATTGGACTTAAATTTAATTAGGTTGATCTTCTCTTGAATTCATGCCTGGCTGGATGTAAGTTGGCTTGATTCAACTGGCCTAGCCCTACTTTGCATGTAAAGCCCTTGTTATCTGCAACACAAAGATATTATATAATTAGTCACAAAATAACATAGAAGTAAGGCTAAATATGTAGATATGTGAGTATTTTATTGTATATATTTCATGCATATCAGTGACTTCTAGGTTCATCAGACTTTAGTGCCCTCTTCTTCTTAGGCCTACCAGGAGGTCTCCTCTTGATAAGGGGTTGCACAGGTGGTAGTCCACTAGGTCTCCACATATTCTGGCCATTGATGGGCTCTATAATGGGTTCATAGCAATCAATGTAGGTAGTCCTTTTGTAGCAAGCATTGACATACTTTTCAACATCTTCTCTGCTGAAAAATATACAAGAAATGGCATGGCAACATGGCATGCCAAGTATGTCCCACTTCCTACAGCTACACTTCTTCTCTTCCAAGTCCACAATGAAACTCTCCAGCCCATTCTTCACTTCAAACTTCGTACGACCAGCCCAACATGCTATCCACTTGCTGCATGCCAACTTCTCCTTGTACAGCATTTTCCTTATCTTAGGACACAACTCAGATTCCATCTTCATAATCATTTCTCTGTTTGCTTGAAATCTAGTCATCAGATATAGCCTAATACATTCAAGCTGCAAGCACATAGAGAGAAATAGAGAATTAATCATTCATGAATTACATAGGTCTATGGATCATAATGCAGATGAAATGGAGAATTATGCATATCATGGTAATTATAGATTTGCTCCTAAACTTAACTAACATGCTGTTGAAGCTTTCACACATGTTGTTCAGGACGGTGTCACTCTGGCCATCACTTTTGAACATATGCCTAGCCCAGATAGTTGTTGAGTGAGACTGCAGCCATTTGAATGCATCTTCATCCACCTCCTTTAGCTCATTCATTGCCCTCTCAAATGCTTGCTGATAGGTAGCCATGGCTGCTTTCCAAAAAAGGTCTCTAATAAGGACACCAAGATGATGTTTCCTCAAATTATTGTATAAATGTCTATAGCAGATCCTGTGCTCGTACTGTGGCCAATTGTCAACAAAGGTGTTCACCAACCCCTGTAAAGCACAATCATTTAATTCAGCAAGCAATGAAGCTACCATCAACTACAATTAATTCAACAAGCAATAAATCTACCATCATACCTTCTGCTGGTCAGATATGAACACCCATTTGTTGTCATCTCCTATGTCAGCAAGCAATAAATTAAGAAACCAGGTCCAAGTGTCCTTTGTTTCAGCCTCAACTACTGCATATGCTAAGGGAAAGTATTCATCATTGGGATCTCTACCAACAGCACACATCAGCTGACCACCTGCCTTGGTCTTCAAATGGCATGCATCTAGACCAATGATTGGCCTGCACCATGCCAAGAAGCCTTTCTTGCAACCTTCCAGGCAGATGTAGATTCTTTCAAAATATGGTAGCCCAGTTGCCAATCCATGCTCGGCTGCCAAATCACCATCATTAAAAGTATGCACCTTCATCAATATTATGCTCCCAGGACTACACCTTCTCAACTCATCACAGTACTCCCATAGTTGGTTGAACTGTGCAGTGTGGGCCCCATCAACAGCATCTTGAGCTTTTTCTCTAGCCCTACTTGCCTTGCCTGCACTTATGTTAACCACATACTTCTCATGCACAGCATCCTGAATGTCCTTAAGCTTTATGTCAGGTTGTCTCCTAACCCTCTTCACTAACTTTTTCCCAATGTATGATGCTGTGCACCTTGGATTTCTATAACTTCTGTTGCATGTGTGTTCCATGTTCAATGTTTTCAATCTAAAACTCTTTTCTCTTGGCACCTTTGCAAGGTAGGCAACAAACTTGCACCCTGGCTGGCATCGGGCTCTCACTCTCACCAAGTCATTTTTCATCAATTTTATACCCCACCCACCATCAACTGCATAATCAGTTATAGCATCTTTAAATTGTTTAGTTGAGATGAACAACATATCCTTCTCAAACCTAAGATGCTTAGCTTTGGCTACTGGCCTAAAGATTGGGTATTTGCTCCTCCTAATAGAATTGTCAACCTCTTCTTCTTGAATGTCATCATCACTTGAATCATCACCATCCTCACTACTTGATGATGATTCATCAAGGCTAAGCAGCTCCTTACTCTCATAGTCAGAATTCATGACACCACCACTCATTTGTCCTGGTTCAACCTCATCATCTTCAGCTTGATTGTCCCAACTATCAGTACTATCTTCACCAATATTTATTGGTTGAATTTCTGGCTCTTCTTCTAAGTCACTCCTCTCATCCTCACTACCCTCACTACTCTCCTCAACTTGGTCATCGACAACTGGTGCTTTGTCAGCCCTCCTAGCACAAACTTGCTCAGCATCTACCTCATATGACTCACCATGGTCAACATTAGTAAATTCAGCATTATCATGACCTCCAAATTGTGAAAAATCAAGTCTATACTCTTCATCACCATACTCAGCATACTCAGCATCTACACCTACACCTTCTAGTTCACTACCAGGTACCTCAAGTGGTTCATGCACTGGATGCTCCACAAAGACATGAATCTCCCCATATCCCTTTACCAAATCAGTCATGAACATAGCAGCATCATCATCAACCACCTGATGGAAATTTGCGTGCTCTGGGTTCACACTAGACATTTTAAACCATAACTTATCTACTTAAGTGTAGCCAAACTCCCTACAGATACTCTCCATTTCTACTTTTGACCACTTATCTGGGTCACAATTATCCACTATATCAATTGTCCCTCCCACATACACTTGAGGGTCCCACATGAAATGCCCACCATGGTGGACATGCAGAGTAAAAAGCTCATTCATCCTGCATGCAAGTTATGGGCAGAAAACAGAATGAAAAAAGATATCCACTTTTTGAAATTAATAATACTTTGTTAGGCTAATAAACAAATAAAAAAGCATACAATACCGACAACCCATTCACATGGACCCAGCCACTTCTTGAAAAGCAAGATATGATATAGACAATCAATGCAAATACCAACACAAAGATATCAAGGTCAATATAGTGGTCCCTAATAAACAATAGTGACACACAATACAGACAAACAACCACAAATGCCAACAAAAATACAGTAAGTATTGTGGTTCCTGATAAACAAAAGTAAAACAAAAAGTAAAACAAACAGAGCTGCAAATACCAAAAGCAACACACAACAGCCAAACAATGCAAATCCCAAAAATATTCTACTATCACAGTTAGTATTATGTCCACTACAAAAGCTATAAAGGGAGAAAGGAAGAGAGAGAGTGAGACACAACGAGAGAGATAAATCAAGAGAGATTGAAATTCCAGAGCAATAACAAAACACAACATCTCAAAATACCCAAATTCTCAAAAACCAACAGCTGAGATTCAGATGGCATTCATAACAGAGAGAGAGAGAGACATAATGAGAGAAAGAGAGAGTTGGAGAGAAATAATACATTCGCAGCTCAGCACAAACACTCTGAAGCTCTGTGATTATGCTTGCCGATTTATGATTTTTTGAGCTTGCCGATTTGTGGGTTTTTTGTGCAAATCTATGGTCTTGTGATGAGCAACGGGTAAGGTAAGAGATTAGGGATTGCACAAATCTATGGGTCTTGCCGTCATGTGTGTTCAGGTGTGAATAGCGTCATTTTGGGTTTTATTTGGGTTAGGGAGGGTTACGTTCTGATAAAAAAAAAAAAGGAGGGTCACGTGAGGGACACGTGACTACTAAGGGCAGAGAGTAACTAATAGTGACCAGGCAGGTTACTGTAGATATTATTTTATCATTTTTTATCAATGTCGTTTGCCACGTCAGCAAAATTTGTTTATGATGTAACGGTAGAGACTAAAATGGAATTCATTTTTCAGGATAGGGACTAAAAACGATAAAAATAAAACTTAGGAACTAAAACAAAAATAACTTTAAAATGTTGAGACTAAAATATGCTTTTTTTTTTTTTCCTTTATTTATCTAAAAGGTAAAAAGGACAAGACCTGTTGCACATTTCAGCCTACACAGTACACACCTATTTCTACTTGTTGCGCATTGCGTTTCCTTAATCCGATTTCCGATGTCTAAACTCAGGAGAGATCCGAATTGGTCATCGGAGCGTCTCCCACACGACGTCGTATTCGACATACTGAGTCTCCTGGCAGTGAAATCCCTGATGAGATTCAGGTGCGTTTCCAAGTCTTGGAACTCCATCATCACAGACCCCATTTTCATTACCAAACACCTCAACCTCAACAAAGCCAAATCATTATCTAACAACAACGGTTATCTGCTATATTCTGATTACGAAGAGGATGGTCCAAAATGGAAAGATCTGGTTACGGCTGTTTGCAATAGCGACCGCACATTTACCGAGATTTCCAGGGTTCAAATTCCCTTTCCTTATGTCGACATTGTTGGCTTCTGTAATGGCATGTTCTGCATTCATGGTTATGTTGACGGTGTAATTTATTTGTGTAACCCAAGCATCAAAACGTTTAAGAGTCTCTCTCTTCCTCACAACGTATACGACATTGACCAGACTCTTGGGTTTGCGTACCATTCCCAAAAACAATGACTACAAGATTCTCAGAGTTGTTCCTCACTCTGAAGAATCAGCACGGCCGACTGAGGCTCAGGTCTACACATTGAGTACGGATTCATGGAGAAGGTTTGTAATATCGTTTGGCTCCGACCACGATGTTTGGTATATTGATTATAGAGCGAGAATCCCATGTTTTTTTTTTAAAGGAGCTCTGCACACTTTAGCGAATACTGAGGACCACGGTTACTGTTTGTGTTTTGATGTCAATGATGAGACATTCCAAACGATAATACTCCCGGAGCGTGAAATTTACTTTTTCGGAGGTAAGTTATCCCTTGCAGTGTTCAAGGGATCGTTGGCTATGATTGGTTTTTCTACTGAGTATTCAGATATTACTAAATGCTACATATGGGTGACGAGAGAGTATGGCGTGGTTGATTCTTGGACGAAAATAAATGTAGAATTAGACGAGGTTGAGACATTCTTTTGCTGCGTTGACAATGGTGAACTTCTATTTTGCAATGATTCAGAGCTCATTTCATATGACCCTGAGAGTCCAAACGCGAACGACCTTGGAATTACTGTTGGAATTGATAGTTGGTTGCGTTACACAACTGATCCCATGGAGAGCTTGGTTTTACTTGGTCAGGTAAAAATGTCATCTGAAATTTTGAAGATTAGTTTGTATCAAATGTTAGACTTCTTGAATATTTTTAGCAAAATGACAATCTTTGCGATGTTTATATTGACAAGCATTTTGTGGCATGGCATCATATATGCACTTTGCATATTAAATGATACTTTTATTATGTTGCCTTTTCAGACGCTTTGATTTTTTGTACAAAATAGAATAACCTTGGAGATTGTGGCTATTATATGCCAACTGATTTTTGTGTCAAGAACGTTGTGCACTTCCTCAAAAATGACAATTTCATGGTGCAGTATATGCTTAGCCAACATAATCTTATTTATTTTTATGCCTTAGAGACAGCATGAACTAGTTGGTGAGCTTAGTCTCTTAGGCTTGGTCTAAATAAAAATGGGAATGATTTCAGCAATCTGTATGGGATGCATTTAGCTAATTTATTGGTCCTCAACAATAAGTCAAATTGTATATTTCAATATCCTAATAGTAGGATTTTGATTTTTGCTCACATGTGTAATTGCTTATGCATTTTTTATATTTGTTAAACTGCTGGAAAATGTTAGGATTTGCTGTAAATCATGAAATTATTGATATTGTATCTTGTTTGATATAAGCCAGTTGAGGTGGTGAGAGAGTCGATAGGTGGGCTTAATGACGTAGACAACATACATGCTTGAATCTGCTTTAATTTTTTGTACAGCAGAAGTTCATGTCAATTTTTCGCCTTGAATACAACCATTTCTTAATGCTTAAATACTTTTTCATGCTTTTTACATTATTACATCTATTAATCTTATAAATTATATGCTTTTTTAGTTTTTCTCTACCCAATGATTGTTACTGGTTTGTGGCTTAGAGAAAACGTGCAGGCAATTCAAATATTTATTTAGAACTCATTAGTTGTTTGATAAACAATTCTAATTTTTGATCCATTAATGTATATGATATTTGCAAATGTAAGTGATTGAGTCAATGTTTTCTGCCTCTGTTTCATTGGTTAAAATACTAATAATGATGCGTTCTCTCCTTTTTAACATATTTTCCAGATTGAATGATTTGGTATTTTAGTTTGCTTAATCTATTGCTATTGGCCTAAGAATTTAGATAGACCTTTTTCACCTCACACTCAAGAATAATTACTAAGCATTTGATATAAATGAAATATTACATGGCTGCTTATACTAACTAATGAACCTTTTTTGTGATGGTCTTTTATGGTCTCATATGAAAGTTGTGGGAGAATTGTCATCATCTGCAACTGCAAATTGTAGCATATAATCCTTTACTACCATTTAAGACGTTAAAGTGTAGAAATTGGTAAAAGTAATACCAATTTTGCCACAAGAAGTTCGCAAATAGAGGTGGTAATTAATGTGATTGGTACTACATCAACATCATTATAAATAAATTTCTTGATTCTTTTTTTTTTTGATGTTATAATAGTTGAAACATTTGTAGCATTACTCTTATGCATATTATTTATTTAACTTACGACTGTTGTTTTAGGATTGTTGTGAACATTAGTTGACATGACAATGACATTGTCGAGTTCTTCCTGCTTATCAAGTATAATGTTATTTCGCTGTAGTCCTAATGAAAAACATGTTAATCAGCGAGATTAGCTTATGCTTTCAAGGGGAAAATGAAACGAATAGAGAAACTGAAGCTGATTCAAAGTACCCATCTTTACCTTCGTGGGAAGTGCAAGTGATGAATGACTCTGGAGAATTTGAAACCATGCTTGTTCCACACTCAAAGCATGTTCCTTATGTGCCATGGACGGGAGGCCCGGTAATCTTCTTGCGATGTGCATGCCTCTATTTTGCCTTTTCTTTTCTGTGCTAACCCACTTGTTTTTTACTTTGTAGGCTAAAGCGGATTTTGTTGAAGAGTGTTATTCCCTTATTGAGTCCATGAAGAACTGGATTTCGTCTAGTTCCCAATTATCTTTTGTCCACCAAAATGAACTATCTCATGAAAATGGCCTCTTGGTATGCATTCCTTTTGTAATATTGTTTTTGGTTGAATTTTGACTAATCGATCTCCAATTTTCTTGCAACGGAACAAGGTGGAAAGTCAAGCAAGTACCATAAAGACTCTTGAGAGATGTCTTTGTAGTTTGGGACCTTGTGATGTTGGAGGATCAAGTGATCCCGTTACTGATTCAGTTGGTGGTATAACTCTTTCTCGGGCTGATGAAGGTGATCCCATGAACACTACAGTGCAAGCCAAAGAGGATCTCTCTCAACACATAAAGCGTCTTGCTCCTCAAGATCCTTTTCACTGCAAGGTTCATGAGAGTACAACTTTGGCCACATTTAGATCCAAATCTGGACATCTTCCTTCTGGTCAACAGATTAGCCTCGATGATGATGATGAGGAAGACAAGGAGCAGCACACAAAACCTTTGGCACAGCGTCATGGAAAGAGAGGTCATCTGTGAGCACCTGCAGCAGAGCATCTGTCTTTTTTTCTTTTTGATTGGTACAGTTCTATTGACGTGTAGATAACTTTTCAGATCCAAGTAAATGGAAAACAATCCTTTAGGTAAATGACATTAGCTCAATGCCCTAGTTTAGAGGGGTTTCTTTTGCACCTGGATGGATTCAACTTAATTTTGAGATGTATCTTGATTTATCTGTTTTGATTCGCATTGAGTCTTAGATTTTTTATGATTGTTGCCTTGATATTGATGATGATTGATAATTGAATCGTTGAAATTTAGTTTGGAAAGGTTTTAAGTGCAAGAAAATAGGCAAAAGAGGCTAGGAGTGACCCCTGCGGCAGAGTGCTAATCAAGATACAAAATGCTAATGGGCACTTTGTGGTCCTTGATTTTTTGAGTCTTGTGAGTACAAGTTCCTTAAAAACCCCCCAAAAAAAAAACTTCATTTTTGCAAGTCTTGTGAATCTAGATTCGTTTTTTGCTTTACCTTATCCTTGATGGGGGTTCTTGTAAAAGAGATAATTGTCCTCTTAAAGCATTGTTGTGATGTGGAAGACTGAAATTTATCCAGCCAAGAGAGAGAGGGATCCTCTAAAGTTTATGGCTATTATATTTATTTAAATTTTAAACTTATGGCTATTGTCTCAGGTCATGAACATTATTTGACTTGTCAAATTGTCAAGCATAGTTCATACTGTATAGCAAACATAATCTTATTTAATTTTTGTCCTGGTGGCAGAAATGTTAATCAGCAAGATCTGGTTATGTTCTTAGCCGTTAGCCGTCAAGAGAAGCATGGATATTAGCTATTTGTATAAGATGCATAAGGTTGACTCATTGGTCCTACCATTATAGTTTCTTGGTTAGGAAATTGGGGTTAAGATGCACAAGAAATTAATAACTACTGAATGCTTCAATGTCATTCTTCCTATACAGTTAGTTCTTTTTCTCGGATGTATGGAATACGGTGCCAGCATGCCTGATGTGGTTAGTGTGAAAGGAATGAAACAGCCGTACATTAGAGGATGTTGTGAGATCTATTGACTAGTTGAGGTCTTTACCAATTTGGACTTTGTTTGATTGATCTCGGGCTTGGGGATTTTTGCGTTGTACTTCGATTTTTGATTTTCACTTCTATTAGACTCTCTATTAATTGTTCAATTAGTTCTTTTTCTCGATGGAAGAAAAGGGTTAAATGACTTACTCCTGAGGTAGCAAGTAGTGGATGTAATTTCGGTTAATTCAGAATGGGAAGTGTACTATTGTAAAAGCATTCATTGTGAGAATCGCTCATTCGTTCACAAATAAGGATTTTTTTGCAATGGATCAATCTGTTGCAAGTTATTTTATTTTATATGTAATGGTATTGTATTGATTGATCAAGTCTGGTATTAGAAAACAAAACAATTGACAAATTGATCAAATCGGTTACACCTAAACAAAATAAGCCATGAGCACTAATGAAATCATATTTCAAATTGTTCAAAGATGATCTTGGTAAAACTTAATTTTAATGTTACCTCTGAAGACATGATTATCTCGCCAAGGTGTGCAAAAAATGAGTCCGTGGATAGCTTTATTTCTTCTTCTTCTTTTTAGTAGGAGAATAGTCTCTGTTAGTAATTGCATCTATCTAAAGATTAATTGGCCCCGCCAAATTAGACATGAACTATGTAACATGAATACTATCTAATTATATATATATATATATATATAAAACAATTTTACATTTAAAAAAAAAAAAAAAAAAACTCTTATCACTAAACATAAAAAGAGAAACAATAATGGTAACTTTTACATTATCTTTACTTTCTTGTTTACTGGAAATGTATCTACTAAACAAATGAAGAGATCACTTGTATTGTAATTTGACTAGGTGTAATGCTAAAGCTTCATATCATACAAGACTCATCAACGGAACTAACCTCTTGCATGAACAATATGATTTTCAATTTTTCACATCCCTGAGGTGAAGATCATGAATGTTTTGTCACTTTGCATCTCATTTTTCTCACTCATTCAAAATATATCGACCGCAATTGATTCAATATTTCATTCTAAACTCATCAATTAAACTAGAATGAGATATTGTAGTTGAAAAACTTACTATCTATTCATTTGAGGTTTAATTTTTTAATGAAAATTTAAATTAATTGGGACACAACTTTTTATTTTTTATTTTTTATGGGAAATATGTGAATTTCATTCAATTGAAATTGAAATACAACAGAGAGACAAGCAAGAGCATTACAAACAGAAATCCTCAATCATAAAGTGCTCAACAAGACTGGGGAAAAACCTTTTCCAAACCTGTGAAGCACCAGAATTCCTAGCTACCCTTGCAAGTTCATGGGCAACTCTGTTGCCTTCCCTTTTCAGGTGTTGAAAAGAGCACCAGGTAAATGTTGCAGAAACATCCCTAATGTTTCGGATTATATGCCCGAGCTCACCACCATGGAACCCATCATTGATTTCTTGAATAATGGATAAAGAATCGAACTCAAACATAGTGTGGGAAACATCCATTTCCGTTGCGAGAAGCACGCCTTCTTGCATGGCCAAAGCTTCTGAAATCTTAGTAGAGAACGATGCAGCCAAAACTTTGCTTGAAGCAGCAAGAACATTGCCCAAGTTGTCCCGAATGACTACACCAATGCACGAGTTCCCCCCACCATCAAAAGCTGCTGCATCAGTATTAATTTTGAAGAAGCCCGTAGGTGGAGCTTTCCACTTTGACAAAGGAAGGGGCTGAGGTAAAACTGGAAGGGAGTAAGCAGCCTTGAACTCAACCATGACCCTACCTACCATTTCCCAGGCATGAGATGGAGGGAAGCCCAAATCCTTATGGATTGCTTGATTGCGATTCCACCAAATAAACCAAGCAATAGCAAAGAAGATTTCCAGGTCATTCAAAGAACCTTTCGTAATTAAATCCAAAGCAATATCCACCAAGTCACAAGAGGAAGAAGAGAGGTCCATAGGGCAATTGTGCCAAAATGCCCAAGTTAGCTTTGCATGATCACAATGAAGAAGAGCAAGGGTTGTGGTTTCAATGGCTTTGTCACATAATGGGCAAAAACTTGAGCAATGAATTCCCTTGTGGTTTAGATTTTGCATAGTTGGAAGACCATTGACATAAGTCCTCCAAGCAAAAATTTTGAACTTATAAGGAAATTTCTGCTGCCATATCCGCTTCCACAGTTTAGTCCGAAATCTGTTTGAGGAGCTGTCACCTTCCTCAACTGAATCCATAATACGTGAAGCAATATGATATGCACTTTTAACCATAAACTCACCACTTTTGTTACCTATCCAGATAAGATAGTCCTCGGGCAGATTATAACTTAGGGGAATTTTAAGGATGGTGCTGGCTTCATGAGGCAGAAAAGTGGCATTAATTACATCAACTTTCCACCATCTAGTGTCCGTGTCTATGAGGGAAGACACCATGGGAAAGTCTCCATAGTCAGCTTAGGGAGAAAACACCTTGTGGGTTGTTGGTGTTGGCAACCATCTATCGTCCCAAATATGTATTTGCCGACCATTGCCTACTCTCTACCTTGTGCCCCTTCTAATTACCTCAAGACTATTGTGAATACTTTGCCAAGCAAAGAAGGGGTTACTCCCTTTTTTGGAATTGAGAACATCATCAAAAGGAAAATATTTTGCTTTGAAAACTCGAGCCACTAGGGAGTCGAGATTAGTGAGGATTCTTCAACCTTGCTTGGCTAACATAGCAAGGTTGAAGGCTTATATGTTTCTGAAACCCATGCCTCCATGGAGTTTAGACCGACTCATCTTCCGCTAACTGACCCATGCAATTTTGTTCTCTTTGTCCTTTTGCCCCCACCAAAAACTCCTCATCATGCTTTCTAAGTCTTGGCAAAGAGTCTTAGGGAGTTGAAAGCAACTCATAGTGTATGTAGGTACTGCTTGAGCCACTACTTTGATAAGGATCTCTCTCCCACCAATTGAAAGAAGTTTATCCTTCCAGCCGGCAAGCTTTTTTGCAACTCTGTCCTTAACTTCAACAAACACTTATGTTTTTGATTTCCCAATGATGAAGGGTAGCCCCTAATACTTGTTATGCCGGGAGTCTTGCATTGGACCAAGAATGTTTAGAATGCTTTCCCTTAATTCTTAAGGGGTGTTCGGACTAAAGAATACTGAAGATTTGTCTATGTTGATTTTCTGCACCGAAGCCTCTTCGTATCTGTTAAGAATACTGACAAGTGCATGACATTCTTACTCCTTTACTTTGCAAAATAAGAGGCTCCTTTATTTTCCTTCATAGTGGCTACCCCTATGTTGAAGAGGGCGAAGTTAGTGATAAAAAAAGAAAAAAGAAAAAAAAATGAAAAATGAAAAATGAAAAAAAGAAAGTTGAGGACGGACAATACTTACTTCAACGAGTAGTCTCCTCGTGTGCAAGGTTCTCCAAAGCAGGCTCAGGACCAAGCCCCCAAGTAGCCAAACTACTAAAGGTCATTAAGTTGTGGAAGGACCTCTCAAAGAAGGCACGTGCTTGGTCAATACGATCCAAATAAAGTTTGTCCAAGCATGGACGAGTAATAGCTGCACCAATATATATGAAGGTTAGACGAGTAAAAAGAGTTTGAAGAAATAAATGAAATAATGGAAGAAAAACATACCCTCAAGACGAAGACGACCTAGGGGGCTAGTAAAAGGAGGGAAGGGAGCGCTATCTACATCAACTGGGTCCCTAGCCCAATTTCCAAAAATAAAAAAGAACTCTTTTTTCTAAAGCCTGTCAGAAGAGCTATGACCCTTCATCAAACTAAACTGAGGGCCCTTAGATGAAAACTGGTAAAAACCTAGCAGTAAAGGAACTCGTCCACTGTGATTGGACGGTTCCCTTCCAATGCCTCATGCCATAGCACTTGCATGGCAACTATTGTCTTCCACCCATTTGGGTTGAGCTGGTTTGGTCCAATACCCAACCTATAGAAGAGGTCTCTACAAAAGGAGTTTAAGGGAAACCTAAGACCTACTAAAAGGTAAGAGGTTATACACCAAAACCAGAAAAAGGAGAAGAACACCATTCTCCTTCTTCAGGTAGACAAGGCCTAAACTTACTAGGAATTTGATATCTACCTACAAGGGTTTTTAACTTAGGCACGTCCAGAGTAGACGCTACCTCAGGAGCACAACTATAAATTATATTTTCTTCTTCCTCCTCTTTGTCCTGAAGAGGACTAGGCTATCTTCTGGAAGAGCTAGCCCCTACCCCAAAAGCCATCCTACGTTGCATTTCTTAAAATTCCTCTAAAGGAAAACCAAGAACCTCGGACGAATAATGCTCGTTTAAGGAACTACTATCACTACTGTAATCTATACTACCCCCACTGCTCTCATAATTGCTACTACCACTAACAAGGGACATGTCCTGGTACTCGTCTATCTCTCTCTCTAGGCTACTACTAGACGCAGACATAGTTAAAAGAATGAATAAAGACAAAAACCTAAGGATGAAGGAAATGAAGTACCTAATGAGACTAGAAGACGAGGACTAGACGAGGCTCTTGGACAAAATGGCAGAAAGGAAATTATCAGAACAGTAAAAGGGCAAGAGAAAGAATGTGCATATTTATAAGGCCCAGAGGTGGGTCAACGAAGCAACACGAAGCAACTAGAAGTTGACACGTGGCATTCTTCTTGAAAAATAAATCAACGCGACCAGCCAGCTAATGAGATTATAACATGTGGCACAATCCGAGACAATAAAATCCACCCAGAGTAAGGACGACATATGGTACAACAATTGACCATAAAAATATTGATGCGTGTCAAAAACCAATAGTTATACTACAATTTTCTCAACAACCCTTGGACATGGGGCCAACTGATGGTGAACCAAAAATCGTACCATCTCCAATTCATCCATAGAGTTATCTAGGACCAAGAAGGTTAACTCAACATAGGAAGGCCAATCCATTGTGGGGAGGTCGTCCATGGGTATGAAAGTCATCCATCAGGGAAGTAGTTGGACGACCCCGCAACACTTAGAAAATTCTCAGAAATGGATTTATCTACGAAAGCTTGTAATTTAGGCCACACTTTACTATTTTGAAGTATAAGCAAATCCTTGTTCATCACTATAACTTCCCACTAAGTACTTAACTTCCAGTGGCAGTTGTAGAAGATAAGATTGAACATTCTAACTTCTATAGCAGTTATGGAGGTTAAGTCTAAACCTTCCAACTTCCACACGTGTTGAGGAAGTTACTAAACAAGCAACCACTTCAAAGCTTACTATATAAGGACTCATCCACATCAAATGAAAGTAAGTTTTCACTGCTCCTAAAGTTGTGATTCTTGAGTTCTAAAGAGAAAAACTAACTTAAGTATCGGAAGGTTTTTGGCCGGTTCACTCCGGTCACCTTTGATCTTGTGTTTCTTTCTTTTCAGGCCTTTCAACAACCACTAGTCCATTGAAGCCCGAAGCATTCAGCCTATTGATTTTCTTTACATCATCAAGATTAAATATAATTAATTAGGTATTATAATCTTATAGAGTCTCTTTAAAGTGATATTTGATACGAGAGAATCCACATTACTCCTGGCATCCAGATTCCTGAGAATGTGATGCCTTGCAATCTGGATGCCTAGGAATGTAACTATTCCTTTGTTTGGTTTAATTGGGAATCTAATAAGATTCCTAGAAATGTGAGAATATAATGTTTGGTTTATTCCTAGAAATTTTAACTAAATTATTTATTTTTTCTATTCTATCCTTAGATTTGTAAATCCAATATAAGTTTTTTTTTGTTTTTAATCTTCCTCTAAATATATAATGAAAAACAAAATATACTCTATAAATTATGACAAATTCATTAAAACTATTGTCTAAAAAAAAGAAAAGATAAATATATCAACAGAGTTGTCTATCTTGTTTATGTTGTTTTGATGGCAAGAGATAATGTTGTTTTAGCAGGAAGAGATAAAGACCAAAAAAAGAAAAGAAAAAGATATTGATGATTTGTTTTATATTTTATCTCAATTGCTTAAATGATAAGGAAAAAGGGTTATAATTCTCAATTTATAAAAAAATACAATTTCCTTTGAGTTTTGGAATTTGGATACCCACCTGTTTTAAAGAGAATCCACATTTCTACTGAAATGGGGTTAAAGGGGGAATCTAGATGATAGGGAAATCTAGATTCCCTAGTGTGATTCGCAACCAAACATGGGAATCTTTAAACATTCTTGAGAATCCTAAAATATTACCCCGTACCAAATGTCACATAACAGTAAATAGAGAGACACATGCGTACAAGAAGTTCTAAGAGTTTGAATTGTCAAAAGTCATCAAATCCCAAAACAATGTACAAGAGGAGGATTGGGTTCAAATGTCGATTCAGCATTTGGATGGATTCTCTAAGTTCAAGTGTTGATTCGACCATTAAGTACAAACTCCTCCTAGATTCTTTCTTCTTATTTTTGTGCAATTTTTTTTCTTTTTTAATTCTAGCTCATAAATGACAAGTTTCTTTCAATAATTGTGTGAAATTAAAGTCATGTGGTGTTTCAAATCCATCTTTGGATAAATTGCAAATTACATTGTAAAGTTTTGAGGTGTTTGAATTTTACGCTCTGAAGTTTCAGAATTTAGATTTTACCTTCTAAATTTTAAGGATGTTTCAATTTTACACTCTAATATTTGGGGGTGTTTGGGTTTTACACCCTAAAGTTTTAGAATTTTGGGATGTAAAATCCAAACACTCCCAAACTTTAAGAAATAAAATCCAAAATTTGAAATGTTAGGGTGTAAAATCCAAACACTCTCAAATTTTGGGAGTATAATTTGCAATTTACCCTTCATCTTAACACTTAGGCTTAAAGCTTTTCCCACTCTATAAATAGAGGAGACCTCCTCATTTACAAAGGACTTGGAATTCTTTGAAAGAGTTTTTGGGAAAGACCCATTTAGTGGTTGTTGATCCCTTTTGTAGCCATATTACTATGACCCTCAAAACCCTCAAGTTTATGATTTCTTTACATAAAATTGACTAAAATAAGGCCTTTATATTGTTTCCAAACACAAATCAATCAAGAATTATCACTATTCCATTGAAATTCACAAAGAACACTTCAAAGGAGATGTTGCCCGAACCACCCAATAAGGACTAAGGAGGTGTTGCCCATCCAAACCAAGGAGTCAAACCATCTCAAAGTGCAGCCCAAGTTTTGAGCTTGAAGGAAGGACGCTCCGCACAATGATCCAAAACCCATAAGGAAACGTTTGGTTCACTGTGATATTACATTATGCCATAATATTACATTAATGTAATCTCAATACAGTAATACAAGATTACATTATTTAGAAAGGTGATGAGATTAAGGTGATATGATATATTTTATAATTTAATATTATGGTAATGTTAGAAAAAAATAGAATAAACTTGAGTGGTGTGGACCAAACGCACCCTAAAAGTATTCAAGACTATTATTGAATCCAACATCGCATGCAATTATAAACCTCAAACTGAGTGGTGTGGACTTAAAGCTTTGAATTTGTGAGATACTATAATGTTTGTATTTGATGATATGCAATAAATACTATGAACATACTCAAGGTTTTTTCCCCCCCACAGTAACATGTTGTTCTCTTAAATTTTATGACATGTTTGGTTGTTTTGATTGCATGACATGAACTCATAGCCACCATATTTTCGAAGATCTATTCATCGGGCGGGGTGGACGCCTAACACTTTTCCACTCCGTAACTCAACTTTCGAGCTTAGATCAATTACTCATATACTTGTTCTTATCACAATGTAATTTTCATTTTTTTTAATAATGTTACTAGAAATCAAAACCCTACCTCTTCTTAGATTGTGTATAGGACCAAGACAGTGTATTTGATATTATTTTTCTATCAAATATAATTGCAAAATTATTCAATTAATAAAATAAGGAATTAATCATATTGCATGATTTCTTATTTTCCATTAAGTAAAAATAAGTGGTGACTTCGAATGTGCAACCCTCAATCTAGTGGGGATGATATTATCAATTAAATCTCCATTTTCGAAGACAATAAACACAATTTCACCCATTCACTTGGGTTTGGTCCAAAATCAAAACAAATGGGTTGACATCGAGGTCTCTCACACAACCCAAAATCTAAAATTTAAGCAAACCCCACCCAACCAACCTTACCTCTAAGGTTGAAAACTTACCTAATTAGCCTATCATCCTTCACTGCAAACCACTAGCTAAAAAATTCACCAAAATCCTTCACACCACCATCACAAGTTGGGGCGTGACCAACCCATGCCAACACCCAAAAACTTATCATCACTCATGCCCAACACTCTTCAACAAATTGTGGCAAATGATGTGTTCCCTTGAAGAATTGAAATATTAGAGTTATTTAGTCCGTTTTTGAGCACACCTATTCTTGCACTAAATTTCACAACTTATAGGCTTGTGCTATTGGGAGTGATCGACGAAAAATGGTTGTTAAGTATAATTAGTAGTGGGCATAAAGTGTCCACCACACAAAAATATCTTGTATAAGCCGGGCGTATTATACCCTTTTTTTTTTTTTTTTGATGAGAAACAAAGGGCGTATTATGCCCTTTGTGAGACTAACATATACTTATGGGGCTCACATGTTAGTTTCACAAAGGGAGTATATGTGCGACCCCTATATACTTTCTCTCACCATTTAGCCATTTGTCAAATTGGGTGTGATTAATGATTATACATGTTCTGGGAATTAATTAAAAATAGTTACTCTCTTAGAATGGAAGCATAGAATAAACGGAATATAATACAGGTAAGAGGTAACAGAAGATATGTCAACGACAACCAACAAATTACCGTTAAAAATTGGACATTGTTGTCATCCACATTATTATTCTTAGCGTCTTTCTTCGCTCATCTCTCTCTCTCTCTCTCTTACATTTTCTTGTCCTAGAAACTTCATGGAACAACGTTTGTAGCATCTGCAATTTCTATACGATTCTTTCATTTGTCCGAATAAAGGTACAGAGAAAACCGACCTACACAAATACATGTAATCTATTTATATATGCTTCTATGCATATGTGTTATCTGGTGGAATTTATAAATATATGTCAATTTTGATTTCTATCAATCTTGTTCTACTCTGATGGGGATATTTGGATCAAAATACTATTGGGTTTTTGATAGCTTCCAGAAATATTTGATTTTGACATACCAAATTAAAGGTTAATCGCAATATAGAGGTTTTATGTCAAATGCATATGTTTGATATCAATATGGGTATTTGATGATACAGTTTGGGAAATTTATATGTTATTTCCTATCACCTTGGCATCTGTGGTATTAAGATGGTGATTTAATTTTTTTTAATTATGGGCAGTGATTTAGATGGTGGATTTAAAGGGATTAGCAAGGCTTTTTATGAAGAAAGATGGGACTAGTGAGTTGGATGTGGTCTATCCAATTAAATCAGAATGCCAAGCCGAAATGCCGAAGACCCGTTTTAAGCTTAGGGTATCTTCTCCTTTGCTACCTTTTGGTCACTTGTTAAATTCATTTATCTTATGTTGTGTGAATTCATTGTCTGCAACTATAGAAAAATTGTTTGCCTTTCA
>NW_027070644.1:34358-44830 GCF_002906115.3 Quercus suber | reverse complement strand
TACACCTTGCTGCGGGATCCACACCACAACAAAGGGCTTGGCTTCAATGAGAAAGAGAGAGATGCTCATTACTTGCGTGGCCTTCTCCCTCCGGCAGTGTTCACTCAGGAGCTTCAGGTTACTTGACTACAGTTAGTTTATGCTAATTAGGAAATTTGTGCTTGCTAATTTGCTAATTTGTACTTATTACTGTTACATTTATGGTGTTTAGGAAAAGAAGTTAATGCATAATCTTCGAAAATATGATGTTCCATTGCATAGGTACATGGCCATGATGGATCTTCAGGTAATTGTTCACCTGCCTAATTTACATTGGTTTCTAAAGGGTTATTTATTTATGGAAAATTCTTAGTTTATATTGTACACTTTTTGCAAATGTGTATATATAACATTGCACACATTTTGTGTATCTAAAATATAAGTTTACATTGTTAGTACAATTTTAACCTATAAAAGTCATTTATTTATTTGATAATTTGATAGTTAGGGAGGGGGATTTGAACCCTGTACCTTTTGGTTGGAAACACTAAGAATGTGACGGTTGAGTTACACGACTTTTGGTTTAAATATATTTGAGATAATGAACTTTTGAAAGGATTCTCTTTTGTTTTTTTGTTTTGGTATTAGTCCAAATTCCATCACAGAAGGGTTTCTATTGGTCAATTGTAAACGCATCCGTTGTTCATATACTCTTTAGAAGAAGTTGGAGTATTCCACATGCCTCTGAATAGATGAAATTTTGATAAAATATAGGTCATTTAAAATCTGATATGCTTTTGAGTGTTGCTAATCCTGATTGATGTGGTGAAACCAATATCTTAAGTATCTACTACTGAAGCTTTCTAGTGCAATTTGATTTTATTGTACAGGAGAGAAATGAAAGGCTGTTTTACAAGCTTCTGATAGATAATGTTGAGGAACTGCTTCCAGTTGTGTACACTCCAACTGTTGGTGAGGCTTGCCAGAAATATGGGAGTATTTTCAGTCGTCCCCAGGGCCTTTACATCAGTTTGAAAGAGAAGTATACTTTCTGAATGCATTTCTGTTTTTAATCCTCTGCATAGCATTGAAGCAGATAATGAATGATTCAAATTTTCAGGGGGAAGATTCTTGAAGTCTTGAAAAATTGGCCAGAGAAGAGTATTCAAGTTATTGTTGTGACTGATGGTGAGCGTATATTGGGGCTTGGGGATCTTGGCTGCCAGGTATGGCATGTCTAGTTCAGTTTGAATTTCAATCTGTATGGATAAATCATGGAACTCATAGTCACCATTTCTTATCTCATAGTTGAGTTTACAATCAACTTCTTTGACATGATCATTTTGATTTTCTTCAGGGAATGGGAATTCCTGTTGGAAAACTTTCTTTATATACAGCACTAGGAGGAATTCGTCCTTCAGCAGTAAGCACCATTCTAACTGCTCTCTTTTTGGTTTAATGGACTTTTACAAAGTTTCTTCTTATGTTCCTTTAATTTATCAACAAAGACTTCTAGTATTATGACTTTAAACTTAAGGTTCTTGGTGTTATTTATAGCAATATGCTTTTGTTTTAAAATAAGCTCTTTATAATACTCAAATACTTCATCAATCATTACCAAATATGTCCTTTGCAGCATAATAAGTTGCAAGTGAATTAGATGCAGCAAAAATATCACAAATAGGTTTGAATTAATTTCATAATTTAAATATTTCTTTCTCAAATTTCAAATTCTTCCTAACAAGGTCAGATAACAGTTCCACCCTAATGCGCTGGTGGGTGAGGTCTTGTGGGATGTGAGTTACTTAGCAAAGATGTGAGAGTTACTTAGCAAAAGAAAAGGTTCCCATATCCTAAATTTGTTTATGTCTTCTTGTATAATTGGGCCCAAAGTTGGTGGGTTATGGCCACACTTTTGTCACATGGTGATTACAATTTCATAAATTCCTCTTCTGAAGACTTGAAGTTAAATACACTTTTGTCACATGGTGATTACTATTTCATAAATTCCTCTTCTGAAGACTTGAAGTTAAATGCCTTGCAAGTTGGACCTAGATTAGTTATTTCATCAACAGCTTGACCAAGTAATAGAGTGGTCCGCTATTGTTGCTGATAATTTACCATCTGTATTTATTGTCTGCAGTGCTTGCCTGTAACTATTGATGTCGGTACAAACAATGAGCAGCTGTTGAAGGATGAGTTTTACATTGGTCTTAGGCACAAGAGGGCAACTGGGCAGGTTTTAAAATATTCTTGTCTTCTTCCTTTGACTGCAATATGTTTAACTATTGTAAAAACTATTTTGAAATATGTAAATTATGTTTTATTGAGATAGTTTTTCACTTTTTGATTCAGGAATATGCTGAGCTTCTTGATGAGTTCATGAATGCAGTTAAACAGAACTATGGGGAGAAAGTTCTAGTTCAGGTCTATATCATTATAACGAACTAATTCTTTTAGTGTTCTGAACTTCTGAGTTGTTTCATATGATTGCATTTTTTCCTAATACATAACCTTTTTTTTTTCCTCAGTTCGAAGATTTTGCTAACCATAATGCATTTGAGCTGCTGTCACGATACCGCTCAACTCATCTTGTCTTTAATGATGATATACAGGTAAGATGTTCAAAAACTTTTTAAATGTTGGTCATTTTATTTTCAATTTGGTGAATATTTTTCTAAAATGTGATTTCTTTCAATTTGATTCAGGGTACAGCATCTGTAGTGTTAGCAGGACTTATTGCAGCTCTGAAATTAGTTGGTGGAACCTTAGCTGACCACACTTTCTTATTCCTGGGTGCTGGAGAAGTAAGGCTCAAACACATTTGCTTTTAGAGATTTCCTTTTTGTCTTTCCTTCATTTTTCTTTCATTGGTGAAACTAAGATCAATTTAAAAGCTATAATTCCAATGTCCTGCACTTTGATACATCTTGCTGAGTCTACCTACTTTAGTCTCCATCTCAGTTCAAGCACCTTCTAACTTGATGAGTCCATGCTTGCTTCATTGATCCTATTTTCTAATGTGTACATACAGATGCATAGATAGATACCATCTATTCTTGTTTATGTTCATATGTACTCTATCCAATTGGCTGTTCTTTCTCACTGTTGTCTCTTTTCTATTGAAGGCTGGAACTGGCATAGCAGAGCTTATAGCACTTGAGATTTCAAAACAGGTATTAATTTCTCCATCGTATCATTTTTTTATTTTCTTCAGTAAAGCATTTGTGATTAATATGATTTATTTTCTTCACAGACAAAAGCTCCATTGGAAGAAACACGCAAGAAGATTTGGCTTGTGGACTCAAGGGTAATAAAAACCTGATCCGACTTCCATGCTTGGAAAAGAAAAATAGCTTCTACAATATTTTTTAAAGTTCTTTTAGTCACTTATAACTGGTGTGTTAACTTGGTTGCAGGGACTGATTGTTAGCTCCCGTAAGGAGTCACTTCAGCACTTTAAGAAGCCATGGGCTCATGAGCATGAACCTGTTAAGGCGCTCTTAGATGCTGTCAAGGTATGAAAACTGTCTTGGATAATGCTACATGTCTATAAAAGGAATACCTTATAAAGAATTTTTTCCTTACATTACATTCCAATTTATCAGGCAATCAAGCCAACAGTGCTGATAGGATCCTCAGGAGTAGGAAAGACTTTTACAAAGGAGGTGGTTGAGGCCATGTCATCCTTTAATAAGGTTCTCTCAGCCGCTCCATATAATATATTTATTTTGATATCTGATAGTAAGAATCTGACAGTGATGTCTGTGATTGGCTTGTAGAAACCTCTCATTCTTGCTCTCTCCAACCCAACTTCACAATCTGAGTGTACAGCTGAAGAAGCTTATACATGGAGTAAGGTAAAACTATATTTCTTTTTTCTTTGGTTTTTAATTCAAGACACCTCATTTCTTGCATATGGTGTGGATATTATGGCTAAATAAACTAGCATTACACTTTTTTGACCATCTGTCACCTTTGTCCTCTATCAATATGCAGGGTCGAGCAATCTTTGCTAGTGGAAGCCCATTTGACCCTGTTGAGTATGATGGGAAAGTTTTTGTGCCTGGCCAGGTTCTAGACTAATTATGTTATTGTATATGATCCTATTTGCCTGAAATTTACAGGGATATTATGGGCTTACTTCTTATTCATTTCATTCAGGCCAACAATGCTTACATCTTTCCTGGTTTCGGTTTGGGTTTGATCATCTCTGGTGCAATTCGGGTGCATGATGACATGCTTTTGGCAGCCTGTAAGCACATTTAAAGAATTATAAAATTATAACTTGATGATGCATATACTTGTTTGAAAATTTTCAGTGTAATACCTGATAAGGAAACATGCTTCTTCACTGTTTTTCTTCTTTCCTCTTTGTCATTTGTTTTGTATGAATCTTAATGGTTTAACTACTTCCATCTTTTCCATTGTAACAGCGGAAGCTTTGGCTGTGCAAGTGGGACAAGAAAACTTCGATAAGGGATTGATTTACCCACCATTCACCAATATCAGAAAGATATCAGCTCACATTGCTGCTAAAGTCGCTGCTAAGGCATACGAACTTGGTGAGTTTCTTTCTGATATGTTCAGGTCATAAAAGATGCCTTCAACTTTTTAATAATGCTATACTGTAATTGCTTTCCAGGTCTTGCTTCTCGTCTCCCTCGTCCGAAGGATCTTGTTAAGTATGCAGAGAGCTGCATGTACAGCCCAATCTACCGCAGCTATCGTTAAAATTCCTGCACTTTGTAATCTGCAACCTCTCCGACTTTCAAGTTTTGTCCTTTTCTCTTTTCTTTATTGGTTTTTCTTTAGTCTTCTAGTTCATAAATTATAGTTAGTCACTATGTTGATCTCGGGACTGAAAATTTTCTTTTATCCATTTTCATTTTAAGAGGGAGAGATTTCAATGTTTTCAAACTCCGTATCTAATGAATAATATTCATATATCAGAAGGATTCATTATACTCTGATGCCAATTGACTGGTGTGTGTGTGCGCGCGGCGTGTTGCACAAACTTTAGATGAGTGCTGTTCCATTATGTTTTGAAAATAAAACTTCTGTTCTTTTTAAGAGTGACGGTGGTTTATATGATATTAGCAAAAAAAATTTAAAAAAAATTAAAACGTTGGTTTCTACTTTCTATTATGATTCCTGTCTAATTTCTCACACAATACTGTGACTAATACATCTGAAAAACTACCAACTTTAGTTGGTGTTGCAAAGACATTCTTACTGCGTCAAGCCGTCAAACTTGAATCAATTTTTTTCGTGAAATTTAAGCAGTTTACACTAGTTTTAGCTTGATTCTGCATTTAAACCTGTTCCTAGAAAAAATTATGTCCAAAAGTAATGGCAAATATCAGTTTCTGAATGTTACGGGCGGAAAGTGTAATGGCACCACGAATAACCCCAACCCATATCTGACCCAAAAAGGAGGAAGGAAAAACCAAAAAAAGTATTCTGACATATAATAGATGTATCACCGACTCAAATTTGACACTAGCAATCTTGATCCTAGATATACATGTTTGGGACAATATCCTCACGTTAATGAAAGCCACAATTTTCAGTCGCTTTTTAAAAACTTGATGATGCGTAAGCCAAATTTGACAGATCAATATTGATTGATCATGATTTAATGCTATTAGAGGACTTTGATTCTATTAATTTTTATTTCCATATTAGATGCAATCTCGTTATGAGTTTGTTTTCTCTCCATGTTAAATGTAATTTGATATCAAAAGGGCCAATATCTCGCTATTGTACACAGTAGACTATTTACCCTTTGAGAGTTCATCGTGCCTGCTTGTTACCATGAAAAACTACCATTTATCTCAAAAGCTTAAACTATTAACCATTCTAACAAAATACATGTTTGCTGACACACAAACCATTGTACACAGTAGCCTATTTACCCTTTGAGAGTTCATTGTGCCTGCCTGTTACCATGAAAAACTATAATTTATCTCAAAAGCTTAAACTATTCATCATTCTAACAAAATACATGTTTGCCGACACACAAGCCATATACACCTAAAAATTTACGTGTTACTACATGTCATCCGCAACTTGAGAGCTCTTAATCCCCCAAAATGATCTAGGCTTCAACTTCTTGTTTGTGGCTGTAAATAACCACCCCATAAAAATTTCACAAGCGACACAGTTAGTGATCGTCCATGCATACCTGCAAAAAATCAATAAATTTCCAGTTTAGCTACTCAGGCTACACTGACTTCAGAAGAGTTGCATCAGAACTAAACCACAGATTACTTCAACACACATTAGCTTAAAATAGCAAGCAAAAGCTTACAAGATTCGGGAAATTAACCACACAATAAACTGCCATACACAGTACCATATTCTTTGAGGTCTGAAGAAAATATTTTCATAAATATAATTAAACAGTTGCAAATTACTCATGGAAGTTGCAGACAATTTTTGATTTGCTTTAAGTATTTCACACCTTGCTTATCCCAGACTAATAATAAAATATTTTATATTTTGTTATCATGATGTACTTCCTCCTGTGGTTATCTTACCTTACACTGTTAGTTTCCAAATTACCTACAACTGCAAACAATTTCTAATCCCAGCAAATGATGTCTTTACCAAGTATTCTCTAAATCATTATGCACATTGGATACCAAACTTTAAATCAAAAATTGGATACCCAGACAAGCACACACGCAAACTTTAAATCATTATGCACATTGGATACCAGGACTAAGAAAAAGTGATAATAGTATGGGTATCCATGTCAATACATGCAACATCATAAGGTCCCTGGTTGCATCTAACGGTTCCAAGCACACTTTTCATTAGCCCTTTAGCACACAAGCACTTTACTCTTTGGTTTTTAGTATTGATAAATTACACATACACCTAATGGGTTTTGCACCAATGACCTTACCCTCCACCTTGCTCTTACAAGAGGAGGTGTCATTTGAGCTTGAGTTCATTGGTGATATATATATTCTGGATAAGTAGCCACACGATCACTTAACTTGTGAAAGGTGAAATTGCACAAGTCAATATTTTTCAAACAAGTCACATGGACAAAAGAGAATAAAAGAAAATCCCATACCCAGGAAACCAACTGCATTCTGTCTGTGGTAGCCCTCTTAGTGCTAAGCCATTTGCCCTGTAGAGAGTCATTATCTCGTGCACGATACCATGTGGGTTCACATAAGCACCAAGAGGACCTTCACTAGACATGACCAGCATATCACTCCTCCTCGCGATTTCAGTCTGCATCAAAGAAAATTGAAAATGTAGAACAAATAGATGGGCAACTAGAGTCATTGCATCTTTATTTGTGCACGCGCACACACCCAAAGTTTTGAAGCAAGACCATATAATTACCTTACAGATCTTACATCGAATTAGATTGACACTCTCAAGTAACTCAATTTCCCGACGCAATCTATATGAAATCCCATCAATCTCCAGAAGTTCCTGCCTTGTAGATTCAGAAACCGGGATTTTACTGGCAATATAAAATGACAAAAGATCAGGCTTCCTAACAAGACCATCCATACTGGGTGCCCCAACTATCTTTTTCCACATATCTGCAAAATACCAGTACAGAAAGATTAGTGTCATTAAATGAGATTTAAAAACAAGATCCAAACCTAGTTGAGTTAAAGACGATGAACAGGAAGAATCATTCCTGTTCAAAATATCTGAATACTTTATAAGGCAATGCAATAATGTAATTTTCCACTTGAACCAAGGAAGAGATAGGAGGATATCAGGAACAATGCTTGGAATGTTAAGCATGGCCCTAGGGGGAGGGGAAAGGAAGGATTTGAACTAGTGTGGTCTACTAAACTAGTGAGATTTTATCTCTTCTAGAATGATTTATTCTTGGTCATCTAAAATAAATAGGTTGATTCTACAAAATATAACAAAATTTTGCAGATTTTTCCCTTTTCATGGATAACAAACAATTTCATTCTACAAATAGACTACAGTCACATTTAGAAAGGGTTCAGAATGCTTAGAAAGATCAAAACTGAACCATATCAGTGTCCTTTGACTTAAATATTTAAAAACAAGAATGATGACAATACATATCTTATGCTATTAGAATGTATGACCTAAGGTATTTTCACAACGAAGACCTTGCGTTACAATACGCAACCACAGCTGAAGTTAAAATATTAAAACTAATAAATGCTAAAGAGAACACAGGGGCATGAACAAAAGCAAAGTAAAACTACCTGCAGCCCTTTCAGCTAGGCAATAGGAATCATACATACGGTATACCCAGTGGGGCCAGTACGCTCTTGGAACTCTGCGGAACTGGTCGAAATTAATTTTTCTCCTATGCCTGTCTGTCTCTTCTCCTTGACAAGATTGCCTTCCTGATGTGGAACCTAAATCAGCATTTTCAATGTGTTTTTGATGGTTTGAATGCAATGATCCTACGGATTCAGAGTCTTTTAGGAAAGATCTTCCAAACTGTAGGTCTGGCTCGTACAAGAATTTTTCATCATCACTGCTTGTAGATTCATCCATTATATCACACCCATAACAAGAATTAACAGCAGAATGGTGGATGCTCCTTTCTGTAGGGGTGAGTGCACTCTCAAAACTTTCTTCAGAATTTGACTCTGAAACATTGTCCTCATCCCTAGATTGATGCAATTTAGCACGAGAAGCATTCAAAGGCTGGGTACATGAGAGACTATGGCTCCGAAGATTACTTAATGGTGTCAATTTTCCAAAAGCATCACGTGGAGTCCGTAATGGCTGATCTTCCTGGATAATTTGGACCTCTCCACATGGCTAGAAAGATGAAAATTTTACCCCAAATAAGCCATTACTGTTATAGGCAACCAAAAAGAGGAGGAAATAAAAAGAAAAATAAAGAAACATCATTCAAGCATAATATTATCCTAACTGCCCCTTCCACATCAATCCAGCGTCGCCTTAGACGAAATCTCTGCTGGCCACGAGTAACCACGTTCAGTGAGCCATCCTCTAAACGCCGGTATTGCCGAATCTGTAAAAGTGAGTTTAGCAAATGGATAAGCTATTCCATAAATAATGTGACAAACAATAGAGCCCAAAGATGTAAAACAACCAAAAAAGAATCCCACATATATAAGTGACATCCTCATCAATTGGGAGGGGGAAAAAAGGAAGAATAAGAAGAAAAGAAAGAATTGGCTGCAAGCTTTTGTAATATAACCTCTGCTGTAGTCCCAATGGTTGCAAACTTTATTCTTGGGTTATCAGGATCCCTGTATACACGGACCTGGAGAAGTTTCAAAACCTCGTCAAAACCTTCAGACAAAAATGCAGGGAAGTAATACATGATAAAGATAAGACCAAGTGAAAATCAGTCGTAAGAAGTTCACCTACCACACCAATAGTATAAGGAACATCAACTTGGGCCAATGCTCTCTCGACGGCAGCTATAAAATTTGGTTGGATAACTCTTAGAGGAAGGGTAGCCTCTGGGAACAAAACAACTCCTGACATATTTCACACAGCAGGTCAAACTTTCTCTTTCAGAAAATATATAGATGATAATTTGGTGCATCAAACACCTCAGCAATCTGACTAGGACGTTAGATCTTAAAACTTGCAAGACTGAGGGTACTTCATTAAACTGCCGTTTAATGCCTATGGGGTTATGAAAACTGATTTAAAACTTATGAATGATACTGCACAAGCCATTACAGAGCATAATGGCGCATGAAAGAATAGGGAAAAATAAATATATACACACATACACACTCACACACAACATGGCACGTGAATGAATAAGGAAAAGAATATATATAGACGCGCACACACATATTTATATTTAGAAAGGCTCAGTAACACAGTATTACACCGGCATCAAATTTCTTTCGAAAATGTTTGCAAAATTGTACTAGAAACATTAGTTGTTTAAACATCCAACAAAAACTTGAATGCACTTTTTGATTAGCGCTCACCAAAACTATGAAACACAGTTTTCACTTCCTAATATTCCAGATTTTTTTTTTCAACTTCACACAACTACAACTAAGCTTGTTCTTTGGACAAAGTTTAATAGCAAGATTGATACCGGGACTGAAAATCAAAACCATTATTGAAAATTTGAATATTAAATACATACCTTCAAGATAAAACAGCGGGAGGTTCAAGACGGCGCTGCCTTCCAAGAAGGCCAACCTACCGTGAGTGTCTTCAACCTCTATTATATGCAACAAGAGATATCATATCACTAAACCATAGATAGTTTCGACGAGCACCAATACACATGTATACATAAAACACAAAAACAATATGCCTACCGCCAAGATATGTATGCAACGAAGCCAAAGATGTGTTGAATGTCATATCACCAGCGCCGCCATAACTGCGATCACTTCAATCCATATCAAAATACGCATAATAATGAGAAATAATCAAAACAACAGTGAAATCAAACTCCAAATTAAACAGAAAAACGCATTCATGCTCACAGTCACCAAAATATGAGTGGATTTAAA
>NW_027070644.1:0-25087 GCF_002906115.3 Quercus suber | reverse complement strand
TACAAGTCCAACCAGATTCAAATCATACGCGTCAACAATTGTAAGCGCGAAAATGATGAAATCGAGCGGTTCAAACAGGTACTTATACTCCCCCTTAGGTTCCCCAAATGTAACCGCTTGCTCATAAAAGCAAAAGATCATGCCGTTGAAAGTGGGAAATGTGGTGCCGCCAAAATTTAATGTGGGCACCCATTAAGTCTTGAAACGCTAAAAACGCGCATCAGGCAGTCAAAAAGCCGCCAGCGTTAGCACAAACCGAAGTGGGGCAACTCGTCTAGAGAGCCTGCAGGTATTAAAACCCTCATCCCCATCCGAGGGAACGTGCAGCAGGGTTTTGAGGGGCTATTGTGGGGCCCGTGGGCCCGATAGCCTCGGCCCATCGGGTATTAGGCCCAAGGCCAACGCCGAGGAGGACTGACCAGTCAAGGCTAAGTTAGACAAAGCCTCTTTTGTGATCCACGCCGAGGACCTGTTCGTCCTCAGCATTCTAAGGATAATATTTGGGAGGGGACAAGCTCAGAGCAAGCTGTCACATTCGCACTTAATGCATTCACCTAACCCCTCTGGCTGCATTAATGGGGATATAACTCCTTAGCAGGGCAACGTTGATCAGAGTGAACCACTTAAGTACTGATAAGGCCTCTGATGGGACAGACGGTCAGAAGAGAGGCAAATGGATGATCAACAGATGGAATAAGGAGATAGGCAGATGAAAACTATATAAGAAAAGTAAGTAAAGTAAAAGAAGGGGGGGAAAAAGAAAGAGAGAGAACAAAAAGGCCTCCTCGGCCACAGGCCGAGGAGCATTCCCCCATTTGTAAAGAAATTCTTAATACTTTTCATAAAGAAAGTTCATGCTTGGTGATTGACGGTCAGCGCCTCAACCTTTAACCCACTCTCTAAAAATTTATTGTTTGGACTTGATTGGGTTGAAAACCCATTCGTACTCAGGGTCAATCTAAACTGAGTCCCTACAGAACTAAAAAACCAAAACATTGTATTATATTAAAAAAAAATTTCGGCCCAAATTTTATGAGTCGTAGTAAAAAAAAACAGTAAAAGAAAAAAGAAAAAAGAAAAAAGAGTAAAAGTTTTCTTCTAAAATATCTGGAGGCGGAGTCAACAACCACACAAAGGAATCGGAAAATAGCACATTCTATGTTGGCGTTGGTTCGCATAATATTCCAATCGAACGGGCCCAATCAAAACTAAACAAGGTTTAACCATCCAACGGCCCAAAATAGCTCAACCGCTGAACAAAAGGGCGCAAACCCTAAACTCTCTGCCTCCTTCTCTTTCTCCTGCTTCTGTAATTCATTGCCACACCTTTCTCGTTAGCAGGAGAAAGTAGAAACAAACGCCTCTCTCTATATATTCATATATACATTCACTTTTTCTCTCTATAAAAACCATGCCTTCACTGCCTCTCTCTGATTCCATGCTTACGGAAACCACCCCTAAAGACAAGAAGGAGAAGAAGAGCAGGAAGATGAAGAACAACGGCGAAACCCTAGAAACCGCCGATTCTCCAATCAGCGAGAAGAAGAGCAAGACGAAGAAGACGAAGGAGACCAAGAAGCGCAAGGCGTTGGAGATGGACGAGGAGGAGGAGGAGGAGAGGAGCGGGACCAGCTCTGAGCTCGTTGAGCCTGTGAGCTCGAAGAAGAGCGTGGCCGAGGAGTCGGAGAAGAAGAGCAAGAAGAACAAGAAGGCCAAGGTTGAGGACGGTGAGGAAGAGGAGGTCAAGAGCGTGGAGGAGGATCCGAATGCCGTGTCGAGGTTTCGGATTTCGGCGCCTTTGAAAGNACCTGAAATAAATAAAATTTGGTTTCTAAAAATATAATTCATATAAGTAGCTTGCAGAAAATAAATGGAAAACGAGTTGCATTTAGATAGGGGAATGAAAAAAGAACTAACCTGCCTACCAATCTCCTTCACAAGCTGGGAGGCCTTCTTAATTGAGAAGTTAATTGTATCCAGCTCATTAACAATACGGCCCATTTGATCAGTCTGCAAAATATCAGATCAGAGTTCAGAAGGCTAAACACATGGGAAGAGAAATAATTGAGATGATTGAATGGTCACACTTACTTGACCCTTTAATTGAACAGCAGTTTCAGTTCCCACTTCAATTGTTTGTTCAACAACCTGAGGTAGCCCAAGAGTTAAGATCGCTAGCAACAGAAATTTGAGCCAAGTCATTTTCAAAAGTTCACCTTTTTAGTGCGTTCAATGGTCTGATCGGTCTCATCCATTGTCTTCATTCCAGAATTGATAAGTTCTTGATTTGACATTGCTACAGGGCAAGACATGTCAAAGTTGTTAAATAGACCTATTGTTTGTGAACCACTAAAGAAAAAAATCCATATATGCATACATAAAAATGTGCATATAAATCAAGGGTAATATAATCTTTCAATTGTTTGATTCACATCCATTTTTTAGTCAGATGAAATTAGGGAAGCTTTTTACAATCATTTATAAAACATCATTATTGCGATCAAGTGTTATTTAGTGTATGCCACAAAGAAACTCCTGCATTGAAGCTTATCTCACATAAACAAGTAGTAATCTCAAATTCTCAGGAAGAAATCAGGACTTATGAAAGCCAATAAATAATGCAAGAAAGACTTTTATACATGTAATAATGCAAGGAAGACTTGGGAATTGGGTGAAGTACCTTGCTAGATAACCAAAAGCAGCACTCTTGAACACAATATTATACAAGTAAACATTCACTGGGTATTTTTTTTTTCCTTGATAATTAAATATAAACATTCACTAGCTAAGGAAATAATTTCCCCCTCTTCTTTCAAATTCCACCCAATTTTCAGCTCAGTCCTGCATCAATCTTCAAAAGTTTCTTTTTTGATGAACTTAGGGTGTCTCCAACCCATTCTAAGACAAGACTAATCCCTTGGGATGCACACAATCACTCATTCTTTGAAAGCCTTCAGTATAATCAAGTGCAGATGGCATCAGTTAATTCGCAATATACTCAGAATTCTTGTCTATGAATGTCAATCTATTTTAAAAACTTAAGGTTGTGTCAGTTATCATTTCATCAATTGAAGCCTAGGTGAAAACGAAGATTGGCATAATTATAGTTGACATGCACACAGCTGATAAACAACAAATACCACATATCATATTGAAGGTATGTCACATGGCACAATGTAAATGAAGATAAGTCACATATTCATCAACGTAACATATTGGCAGCTGTTTTGCCCAAGTAATAATATCAAACAAGTGGGAAGTAATCTGCAAATCTAAGGGGAGATAAATCTCACCTGATGCTACTTGAAAATTGTCATCAGCTGTAGGTTCACTAACTCCTGCTCCCATATCAAAGAGCTCCACTTTCTTATTACCAAGGGTACTCATATACCTGCAGTTCAGCAAAATAGATTATGATATACACAATCAAAGGCCAAAAAAAATCAAACAGATGAAAAGTGAACAGAGCTTTTAAGAGTTTGGCAGACTGAGTTCTATAATCAAGTAATCCGCTGCTCCCTTTCTCTCAAATTGTTGGTTATATTTTTAAAAAAAAAAAAAAAATTGATAGGTAATGACAGTTTTATTAATAAAAAGGACATCATGTTCACGATGGTGAACAAAATGTACTTGAAACAATTACAAACAAATCAAAGAGTAGAAAGAACTAACAGATTGTAGGAAATCAGAAATAAAAATACATCTGCGTAAAACCCCATATCTGAGACCACTCAAACAAAGTCACAACTAATAAAGACTTCAAAAGATCAAAATGTCTCTCAATATCTTCAAAATTACGGGTATTTCATTCCCTCTAGATTATCCACCTCAAACAATCTGGTATCATATACCAAACACTGGAAGTGTTTCCCCAACCAATTCCTCCATGCAAAAAGAAGAGAAGCAACTATCTTTGGCATCACCCACTGAATCCCAAACATCAGAAAAACTTTACTCCATAAAGTATGAGCAAACTTACAATGGAACAAAAGATGATCCACCTTTTCCCCATGACAACAACACAAGCAACACCAACTAACTAGGGGCAGATTCCTCTTAACAAGGCTAATAATGAGAATTCTACCCCAAGCTGCCGTTTTTAAAAAGAAAGACACCAATTTAGGTACATTTACACACCAAATACTCTTCCAGGGTAAATGAGTAGTAGGAAGGTCTGACAAAGAATTATACAAAGAGCACAGGTCAAAAACACCATTCCGAGTCAGTTGCCAGTCAGACTATAACCCCCTCACCCCTAGGCATTTTGGAATGAATATGCTCAAAAAATGTATACACTCTCTCCAACTCCCAATTTAGAAAATCCAACATTTTAAGGGAACCTCATTTAATATGTTGTCTTTTAGTTAAAAAGGTATAGGTTTCCAAAACTACCCTCATTAATTTAAACTCTAGAAAATAATGGTATTGATTTTTAAAATAAAGGGGTAGGATCGGAATTTTATTTATTGACTTTTTAAAGAGGACTACTTTTTGGGACATCCCAAAATGGAATAGAGGATCAACAACTTGGGACAGAGGGAGTTTAATTTTTTGGATTAAGTTACATTAAATTAGCTACCAAATTACAACTGTAAAGCCCACCTGTGCTCATACATTCTTGTTTCAAGTATCATCATTCTAAAACAATAAATTACACCAGACAAAACAGATCCCAAGACATGACCTCTAAAAGGAAAATGAAAAATTCAACTTACGTTTTTCTCAATGCCACATATGAATTCAGCTCTTTGATCTGCAAACAAAAAGTATTGCACATACAGCAGAGTTTCATAAGTACAAACACAGATAGGACCAAAGAAATTAGCAGTATCATGGCAAAGAAATAAGTAACCCATCATTTCATATCATGTATGATGGACCTTACATATAAGATTGAGTCTCTATTAGGCATGTGCATATTCATGAGACATTGTGCAAAAGATAAAAGGTTCCAAATACTGACCATAGATTGCTTCTCATCATTGAGTTGCTTATTAACCTCAGGAGGATTTCTGCCTTCCTCATCTTTAAGCTCACGATCAAACTCCTTGATTAATCTGAAATAATTTATTAAAAAATAAGTATCCATAGGGTCCGTTTGGATAGCACTTATTGTTGCTGAAAGTTGCTGAAAACTGATTGTTGCTGAAAACACTGTAGCAAAATAATTTTTAAATGTGTAAATAGTGTTGTGGGACCCATTTTTAATATTAAATATTGCGTGAACAGTGCATGAACAGCACGTGAACAGTACATAAACAGTACGTGAACAGTGCATAAACAGTGTATGAACAGTGAATTTTGTCCCCTCAAAGTCAAAAATGCCGGCCAAAAAAAAAAAAAAAAAAAAAAAAAGAGAAAACGTGAAGATCAAAACGTGCCGCAACAAACCCTCCTATCCAAACACTCACATAATGTATAAATCCTGGACACACTAAGCAGAACTGTTATGCAAAATATTCTTCATTTTATGTTTTGTACTTTTGTTAACATTTTATGGTAAATTGGCAAATAATCCAGAATTAGTTCCTTTCTATCCCACCCATCGGCAAAACCAAGATGGGAAATCTTCAGCTTCTGAAACCTCCAATGGCACTTGAAACCCAAGTTCAACATACAAATGATGTGATGAATGAAGAACCAGATCAAGATGCTAGGCTGTTTTTTGTTTTCTAGCTAGGCTTTGGGCAGGGCAGGATCACATGATAAAGAAAAAAGGCTATCATGGTATCCAGGTATCAGTAGTCCTTGACAAGCTTCTGATTTTTTTTTTTTTTTTTGAATGCTTTATTTTGACAAACAAACTAGTTTTGGAATGCCAAAGTCAGCTTCTGGGATAGTAATTTAAACTTTAAAGAGCAAAGCTCATTAACATATTGTAATAAATTGCATTTTATGGGGGATATTTTCCTCTATGTTTACCTTCTCCTTGAACTTTTTGTTGCCAAAAATATATAATTCAATGCTACATATAAAACATTCAAAACATCCATTTCCTGAATATATATGATCAGACATGAAAAGAATGACATATGGCATACCTTTTACACTCCCTCATCTTTACTGTAAGTTCCTCCAGTTGTTTACTTTGTCTATTGGAGTCTTTGATCTTATCCAGTCTCTGGAAGCCATTTCTGAATGCAAAATACTTAAGAAAATATAGGTCTAACAATTCAAGAAAAATACTTAGTTGAAATGGCACTCATCTAATAATAGAAAAGGTTACAAGATCTTTAAAAATTGAAATAAACATAGTTCACTTTCGCTTGAGATTGTGCTCCCTGATTGGGCCTAATAAAACTATAAAACTTAGCTGTGTCAAACCAAGAAGATAAAAGACAAAGGAAAATAAAGAACGATGGTTTTCAAAGAATTGGATGATATCTACTAAATAAGGTGGGATTGGGATGTTGAATGGAATTGGGAGATGGAAAGTGCTGCTACTTTAATCGCACCAATTCATGCTAAATAAAAATTATTTTACTGCAGATAACCATCTACTACTTTCAACAAGGACACCAACCTTGTGAATAGGAATTTACTCTAATCCTTTCAACACTTACATGAGTTAATGCACTTCATTATCTGATATACCCAAGGCATATTAACCTTCAATAATGTACCACCATCCTAACAATTCAAAACTTCATCCTCGGAGCTAATATGCTTTCTCACATTCTTGTATGATTATTACTCATCCACTTCAGCCCAAGCACCTTGTAGCTCAACTGGCACCTCCTGGTGTTTCCAACGGAAACGTTCATGGTTCAAATCCCCACACCCCCAATTATCAAATTATCACAAAAGAATGTTACTAATCCACTTCAAGCAATCTAACTCTCCCAGAAAAACCAACTACAAGTTTCTAAAGAAAAGCCTATGCATTTCCATATTATAGCAGCAGTCAAAATAAAAAAGCTTCAAGCAATGTATCTGCTCTCCTTCTGGAAAGTACCACAATTAGATTCAACAAAACATAGCCCTTTTCAATGACTAATTATCTGAAGCCATCCACAATTACGTTCCATAAAACAATGTACCACACTTCTTCTTTTTTTATAGGTAATGTAAAATTTTATTAAACAAAAGAAAACAGCCAACCTGAGTACATTGGGAATGTACACTATGCGGGCACAAATCAGGAACCAAAATTACAACGATCAAGTAAAACAGTAAGGGAAGAACAAGAAAGATAAAAATGTACCACACTTAAAATTCTTTTGACATTCCAACATTGGTAATATTGGGAGCTAGGAGAGCTCAATATCACTTAGCACTACACTATAAATTATTCATACATTGCATTGCTAAAATACAACACTTTTTCAGGAAAAAAGAAAAACTACTAGCTAAACCATCTTCAGCACCAAAGGTACAACACAGACGCAGAGTTTGAAGCCACATCACAAACACTTATTTCTCATAGAGCTAAACGTACTCTTTATTTATCCATACAACTCTGTTAATAGGTTAACAACAATGTCTATCATTCTCCAAGTACATCAAAACCTTAAGTTAATTGTTTAATATACAAAAAGCATATCCCTCTATTTTGAATTCCATACTTTGTATTCATAGAACAATTCACAAATTCAACTAAAGCATACAAGCCAGATCAGAAAGATTCAAGCTCATAAAAACCATTGCAATAGCTCTCACATTACAATAAGACAGAGAGAGAGAGAGACAGATGGGAACATACGCTAAGGCACGGAAATTATCGCGGATTTCACCGTGGATCTGCTCCAACTGAGGGCTCATCGGCAAGTCGGCCGCCATTGTCGCTGGAGATTAAGCTCTCCAAAAACTTCCGGCAAATCGATCTCACCGCAAAAACCCTAACTCCACCGATTCCAGAACCTTCTAGAACATCAACAACCTATTGATTTGCCCCATGTATGTTGTTGATGGAGGAAACAAACAAGAAATGAAAACAAAAAAAAAAAAACCAAAACCCTAAATCGTTTCAAATTTAGGGAAATCGAAATTTGGGGAAAATGCAAAAGAGAAAAATTTCAGAAGGCGTGGAACGAAGAGATAGCAGAGAGAGAGAAAGAATGAGAGAGAAAATCGCTGTCTGGTAATGTTTTTTTTTTTTTTTTTTTAAATTTTAAGCGAGTAAACTATTCGGCTATTCATTCCAATAATTTTGATTTAAAAATAAAATTGCATGGGTTAGCACTTAGCTGTGCGACTTTTGTGTCAGAGCCGAGACGGTTAGTTCAAGTAGGTGGAGAAAATATCATATCGTGATGAGTTGGTTGTCCCTTCTCACTTTACATTTTTGCCTTTTGCCAAATATTGTATAAAGTGCTTATTCAAGGGCAATGAGTTGGACGATATTCCTTTTAAATTAGTTTAACCGAACAATTTATTTGTTTTAATAGGATTAAATGTTTCTTCTCAGGTCTAAATGTTGTTAAATATGTGTTTTATTTATTACTATTTTAATTTAAACCATACTTTTTAAGAATCAATGAGAGTTTATGGACTAAGATTTTCCCAAAAAATAAAAACTGCAGTTAGTTGTATTAAGAAAAAGACTAACATTAATTAATTTTTATTTTCTAATAATTCATATGATCATATCATGCAGGTGGTTAGAATGAGGCTACTTTACTTAGTTTTTTATCAGAAAACATTAACTTTATAACTACGAAACGAAAATTACATCCTGAATAAGAACTTGCTCAAAAAAACAATAAGTCTTTTCAATCCAAGTTGAGAAATCAACAATACCAAAAGTATGTTTACCTAACAAGTGAGCTAGTCTATTTTCTGCCTACCCCACATGAGACAAATCAACTCTAAGAATATCATGTAAAGATGAAAGGATGTCATTTATAAATAGGACTAGGGCCACCAATGCAAGGGAGATGTTTTCTCAACCAAAACTTGGGACACTATCAATGAATCACTTTCAATAATAAACTCACAGATGCCCAAATCTCTAGCAAAAGAAATACTTGCTTCAAAAGCCTTAACTTCAATCTCAAGAGCACCAAAATTAGCACGAACTTTCTTGCTAAGAGCTGGTACAAGCTATCCCATATCATCTTTAATAAGAACCCCAAACCTGCTTCTTTATAAGTAGCAAAAACAGTGCCGTCAACATTAACCTTGAATAACGGCAGTGGAGGAGGAATCCAATTTGCTGTAGCTAATGGAGAATACTAGAATCAAAATTAGAATTAGCAACCTAGTACTCATCTATATAATTGAAGCACCTCTGAACAATAGTAGCTGCACTTTTTGTTAGGAAACCAGCTACTTTGATGTATGTACTGGTATTATCATATGAGCATTGTATGTTAGCATTGTTAATTGAGTAGTTGCTGTGCTAAATTGTATTCAGTTAGTTAGTTGAATTATGTTAGTCAATTAGTTAGTTGTATTAGTTGGTTTGTTTAAGTGGGAAATGAGACCGAATTGTTTAAAAAGAGATTCGACATGTTGAATGAAGTTTATCCAGAGAATTAACCAACTTTGTTCTTCCTATTCCTCTCTAAGTCTCTCTTCTATTATTTTTTAAGTCCATCTCTTGCTAAGGAGATGGTTACCCTCGAAATAACTAACATTTCTCTCCCATATCCATTTTTTTTGTCTTCCATTCTAGAATTGCCAAGCTCTTAACACTTTTCTTCCCTAACCATTTCAGATTTCATTCTTGTTGTTCCATAGAGGCTACTTTACTTTTGAACAATAATTAATAGAAAAATGTTATGTACACAAATTTTACAACAAATTCTAAGTGACAAGTTGTTATAGGTTTTTAATTTGAATCTACCATTAAATTTTTTTTTTTTTTACATACTAGTAATAAGAAGTAACAATCTATTACGTAAATTTATTATTAAAGTATTGAAAAATATTATGCACATAGCAATTTTCATAATTAATAATCATGGATATCCTTTTGTACTTATGAGCTATAAGTCATGCATGCGTTTTAATAACTCTTGAAAGTCTTTGTCATCCATTTTCATAATAAATCAAAGGTAAAAGATTTTACTTATAACACTCACGGATTTTTTTTTTTTTTTAAGCTGCAATTTCATTCAACAAAAATGAACAAAGAGACAATCAACCTTACATGCTGCCGAGTCTAGGACTCTTGAGGTTTGTCTTCATTAAAACATAAAAAAGACACTATAATTGAGAGAGAATTTTGAAGCGACATGAGCTACAACGATTGGTAAACTATTTTTGTTGCAATTTTAGAATGGATAGAAAAACTAACGTTGGAAAAAGACAATTTTGAAAAAAAAAAAAAGGATGAGAAATTAAGGAGATGATATCATGAGATATGATATTGAGGCTTAAGTTAGCCAACGGAAACAATGAAAACAAAGGAATAACAGTAATAGTAATATAAGACCGCAATTTCCACCCATTTGTTTTATTGGAATAAACTAATGTAAATGGGTGAGACTATGTGTAATACCTCTCAAAATGATGGTTCAACTTATTATTTTACTCTTTAGATTGAGGTTTTTACATTGAGAGTCATTACTTATTCAATTAATGAAAAATAAGAAAGTCATATAAAGAGATACATCATTGTATTGATTGAAAATAACTTTACAAGACTTTGATCCTAGATACCATATAAGAATTACATGGCTTTGGTCCTAATTACAATATAAATACAAAATTACATTTGATAAATCCCTATTTATGAACCCTTGATCTTAATTTGAATGCTAAGTTAGAATGTGAGAATGCATTAGACACTCATCTCATCCGATAAAGTGGTTTTCTAGACTATAATGACCAATGTCACGTTACATCATCCAAATTCCAGACTATCAACGTGTCATAAAAACATAAAAGCATCTCATTCTTTATGAAATTGGATCAAGCATCTAAAGTTTCCAAGAGAAAATATTCGAACATGTCATCATGATCATCACGCGATTGAAAACATAAACAAGCATACTATTTATATAAACGAAAGCTTTAGCGAGTTTCTCAAGAATATTACACAAACATATGAATTTGCTCAAGAACAATGTGTAATAATGTGAATTATTTAAAAGAAAAAAAAAATCAGGTGACCATATGAATTTATTAAAGAACATAATATGATTCACTCCTTAGAAACAATAGGTGCTTCAATCTTAAATACTCCATATCATTTCGACAAAACATGTTTCTTGAAATCATAAATACATTGAATAGAACTATTTAGGCAACGGAATTGTTTCATCACTGAATACAACCTTTTGTGAGGAAAATTTTAGGCAATGAAATAATTTCGTTGCCTATTTTTGTTTAATTATCAAACTATTTAGTGGCGAAACTTTTTGTTGCAAAACATTTAGTAACAATAAATAGGCAGCGAAAAGTGAGGTTTAGCAACGAAATTTGAAGTTTAGTGATGAAATTTTTTGTAGCTATAGACGTCATTTGATCTTGATCAAATGCATAAAAAGTTAAGAAATACTACTTGCATAAAATGAAGGTTTTTTAAAAATAGTTTCTTTGTTTTCAAAGCTGGAAGTATAGGGGGAATGCAACTAAAGAGTTGGTCACGTAACGAGAAAAGGACCACCAACAACATTATGCCCTACTTTGAAGCTTCCTCCAAATTAAAACTCTGGAACTCTAGGGGAGGACCTGTATGAGATTTGGATGAGTATGGAAATCTCCAAGATGACAAATTCAGATTTTCATCTCATAAATGATTGTGTTAAATTACCGATTGTTTAAAAAGTTTAAGCTATTAAGATATGGTAAATTTAATAATTTAACCGCATACTTCTAACATTCCTCTTCACGTGTAGGCTGAAACTACATTTTTAATAGCTGAGACCCAACATGTGGGATTTTAAATGGGAAGTAGAATGGAGAAGACAATGATCGAACTTAAAACCTCGTACTCTGACACCATGTTAAATTTACTAATTGTTTGAAAAGTTAAAGATATTAAGATATGATAAATTTAATCATTTAATCACATACTTCTAACAGATTAGATAAGAATAAGTAAAATCAAATTACATAGCCAAATTATTAGGCCTGAAATCCTGACAGTGTTTTGTCCATAAAGTTTTGCTGAAAAATCAAATTGAATTAAAAAATGTTTGATTTGAAAGATAACTCAAAATGTGACAACTTTTACAAAAATAGCCTATTGCAAATTTAAACGTTTACCATGCCAAAATTGTCCCCCAATGTGAACCTAAAAATTGTTACTAATTTTTTTTAGTTATAACTTTTTTGTTAAGTTTTTGAATTATAATCCAATTTTGGACCTAAAAATTTGTTATTTTAGAGTCGAATAATGTGAAAATGATTTATGGTTTTTTGAATAATTAAGTATTCTTCCCAAATTAAGGAGAATTACTTTTAAAAAAAAAAACAATTAAGGATGTTAATTGATCATTTAAATTAAATTAATAATCTCAAAAAAGTTACCTGCCCTAATTTATGTAGTGAATGCGTGCTTATGGTTATTTTGAGCTTAATCCCATATAAATTTGACATTTAATTATTAAAATTAATTCCTCAATAACCAACTATATTATATTTGATTATCATATGTGGTCTAGTCGAATCATGCATATGCACACTAGACGTTAAAACTTATTGATTAGGCCATAAATTATATTCTAATAGTTTTGATCGTTAGGACTTTTATATTGTTTTATATGAAGAGTTTAGAAATCTAACAATTAAATTATAATTTTACTCTTGAATTGTGAAATGATAGTTTTGCCCCCAATAAGGTTAAATAAATACGACAAAATGAGGTTTCTACATTTAAACGACTGGATTGTGTTGAAAAACCCTCAAACCTGACCCATGCACGTCCTAGACACAACATATCCATGAAATTGCAAGACCTACGGAAAATGGATAAAACCATGATTAAGGTTGACAATAGACTCACGAGGAAAGCGAAAAAAACTCTATAAAAGAGTAAAGGGAGGCTTGGGTCGAGAGCAACACTAGTCGTGAAGCCAGGAAAGACTCAAACAAACAATAGCACAAAGGCGCTAACATTTCAAACAACATTGAAATTTTTATAGATATATTTTACCCTTGTTTTGGTGGTGAGATCAAGTTAGGTGAATAATATAATAATGATACTCCCACAACAAAATTCACAATTTTTTTACAACTTGTTCACATGACAAATAATAAGTAGTAGAATAAAAATAATGAGTTCATATCTCTACCAGTCATAATTTGTCACCCTGATAAATTGTGACTTCTGTAGCAATGCTAGCATTATTCTTGAACTTGAACGATAATCCAATGTGTGTAAATTTGAATAAAACTTTTGGTTCTTCTACCAACTCTCATGGGTATATCCGGCTATAGAGGTTATAATAGCCATTTTGTTCTATTTGTACAACAGAAAGGCACGCAAAGGAGCGCGTTAGTTTTGAAGTTCCAGTCATTAATAATAAAAGAAAAGTTGCGCACCAACTCCCACTCGAACCCTACCCCAGACAGAATCAGACAGCGCATTCCACCTATAAAACTTCCTCTATTTATATTTGAACCCCGAACTCCAAACTCCAAATTATTACTATTACTGTTATTCCTTTGTTTTCATTGTTTCCGTTGGCTAACTTAAGCCTCAATATCATATCTCATGATATCATCTCCTTAATTTCTCATCCTTTTTTTTTTTTTCAAAATTGTCTTTTTCCAACGTTAGTTTTTCTATCCATTCTAAAATTGCAACAAAAATAGTTTACCAATCGTTGTAGCTCATGTCGCTTCAAAATTCTCTCTCAATTATAGTGTCTTTTTTATGTTTTAATGAAGACAAACCTCAAGAGTCCTAGACTCGGCAGCATGTAAGGTTGATTGTCTCTTTGTTCATTTTTGTTGAATGAAATTGCAGCTTAAAAAAAAAAAAAAATCCGTGAGTGTTATAAGTAAAATCTTTTACCTTTGATTTATTATGAAAATGGATGACAAAGACTTTCAAGAGTTATTAAAACGCATGCATGACTTATAGCTCATAAGTACAAAAGGATATCCATGATTATTAATTATGAAAATTGCTATGTGCATAATATTTTTTCAATACTTTAATAATAAATTTACGTAATAGATTGTTACTTCTTATTACTAGTATGTAAAAAAAAAAAAAAATTTAATGGTAGATTCAAATTAAAAACCTATAACAACTTGTCACTTAGAATTTGTTGTAAATTTGTGTACATAACATTTTTCTATTAATTATTGTTCAAAAGTAAAGTAGCCTCTATGGAACAACAAGAATGAAATCTGAAATGGTTAGGGAAGAAAAGTGTTAAGAGCTTGGCAATTCTAGAATGGAAGACAAAAAAAATGGATATGGGAGAGAAATGTTAGTTATTTCGAGGGTAACCATCTCCTTAGCAAGAGATGGACTTAAAAAATAATAGAAGAGAGACTTAGAGAGGAATAGGAAGAACAAAGTTGGTTAATTCTCTGGATAAACTTCATTCAACATGTCGAATCTCTTTTTAAACAATTCGGTCTCATTTCCCACTTAAACAAACCAACTAATACAACTAACTAATTGACTAACATAATTCAACTAACTAACTGAATACAATTTAGCACAGCAACTACTCAATTAACAATGCTAACATACAATGCTCATATGATAATACCAGTACATACATCAAAGTAGCTGGTTTCCTAACAAAAAGTGCAGCTACTATTGTTCAGAGGTGCTTCAATTATATAGATGAGTACTAGGTTGCTAATTCTAATTTTGATTCTAGTATTCTCCATTAGCTACAGCAAATTGGATTCCTCCTCCACTGCCGTTATTCAAGGTTAATGTTGACGGCACTGTTTTTGCTACTTATAAAGAAGCAGGTTTGGGGTTCTTATTAAAGATGATATGGGATAGCTTGTACCAGCTCTTAGCAAGAAAGTTCGTGCTAATTTTGGTGCTCTTGAGATTGAAGTTAAGGCTTTTGAAGCAAGTATTTCTTTTGCTAGAGATTTGGGCATCTGTGAGTTTATTATTGAAAGTGATTCATTGATAGTGTCCCAAGTTTTGGTTGAGAAAACATCTCCCTTGCATTGGTGGCCCTAGTCCTATTTATAAATGACATCCTTTCATCTTTACATGATATTCTTAGAGTTGATTTGTCTCATGTGGGGTAGGCAGAAAATAGACTAGCTCACTTGTTAGGTAAACATACTTTTGGTATTGTTGATTTCTCAACTTGGATTGAAAAGACTTATTGTTTTTTTGAGCAAGTTCTTATTCAGGATGTAATTTTCGTTTCGTAGTTATAAAGTTAATGTTTTCTGATAAAAAACTAAGTAAAGTAGCCTCATTCTAACCACCTGCATGATATGATCATATGAATTATTAGAAAATAAAATTAATTAATGTTAGTCTTTTTCTTAATACAACTAACTGCAGTTTTTATTTTTTGGGAAATCTTAGTCCATAAACTCTCATTGATTCTTAAAAAGTATGGTTTAAATTAAAATAGTAATAAATAAAACACATATTTAACAACATTTAGACCTGAGAAGAAACATTTAATCCTATTAAAACAAATAAATTGTTCGGTTAAACTAATTTAAAAGGAATATCGTCCAACTCATTGCCCTTGAATAAGCACTTTATACAATATTTGGCAAAAGGCAAAAATGTAAAGTGAGAAGGGACAACCAACTCATCACGATATGATATTTTCTCCACCTACTTGAACTAACCGTCTCGGCTCTGACACAAAAGTCGCACAGCTAAGTGCTAACCCATGCAATTTTATTTTTAAATCAAAATTATTGGAATGAATAGCCGAATAGTTTACTCGCTTAAAATTTAAAAAAAAAAAAAAAAAACATTACCAGACAGCGATTTTCTCTCTCATTCTTTCTCTCTCTCTGCTATCTCTTCGTTCCACGCCTTCTGAAATTTTTCTCTTTTGCATTTTCCCCCAAATTTCGATTTCCCTAAATTTGAAACGATTTAGGGTTTTGGTTTTTTTTTTTTTTGTTTTCATTTCTTGTTTGTTTCCTCCATCAACAACATACATGGGGCAAATCAATAGGTTGTTGATGTTCTAGAAGGTTCTGGAATCGGTGGAGTTAGGGTTTTTGCGGTGAGATCGATTTGCCGGAAGTTTTTGGAGAGCTTAATCTCCAGCGACAATGGCGGCCGACTTGCCGATGAGCCCTCAGTTGGAGCAGATCCACGGTGAAATCCGCGATAATTTCCGTGCCTTAGCGTATGTTCCCATCTGTCTCTCTCTCTCTCTGTCTTATTGTAATGTGAGAGCTATTGCAATGGTTTTTATGAGCTTGAATCTTTCTGATCTGGCTTGTATGCTTTAGTTGAATTTGTGAATTGTTCTATGAATACAAAGTATGGAATTCAAAATAGAGGGATATGCTTTTTGTATATTAAACAATTAACTTAAGGTTTTGATGTACTTGGAGAATGATAGACATTGTTGTTAACCTATTAACAGAGTTGTATGGATAAATAAAGAGTACGTTTAGCTCTATGAGAAATAAGTGTTTGTGATGTGGCTTCAAACTCTGCGTCTGTGTTGTACCTTTGGTGCTGAAGATGGTTTAGCTAGTAGTTTTTCTTTTTTCCTGAAAAAGTGTTGTATTTTAGCAATGCAATGTATGAATAATTTATAGTGTAGTGCTAAGTGATATTGAGCTCTCCTAGCTCCAATATTACCAATGTTGGAATGTCAAAAGAATTTTAAGTGTGGTACATTTTTATCTTTCTTGTTCTTCCCTTACTGTTTTACTTGATCGTTGTAATTTTGGTTCCTGATTTGTGCCCGCATAGTGTACATTCCCAATGTACTCAGGTTGGCTGTTTTCTTTTGTTTAATAAAATTTTACATTACCTATAAAAAAAAGAAGAAGTGTGGTACATTGTTTTATGGAACGTAATTGTGGATGGCTTCAGATAATTAGTCATTGAAAAGGGCTATGTTTTGTTGAATCTAATTGTGGTACTTTCCAGAAGGAGAGCAGATACATTGCTTGAAGCTTTTTTATTTTGACTGCTGCTATAATATGGAAATGCATAGGCTTTTCTTTAGAAACTTGTAGTTGGTTTTTCTGGGAGAGTTAGATTGCTTGAAGTGGATTAGTAACATTCTTTTGTGATAATTTGATAATTGGGGGTGTGGGGATTTGAACCATGAACGTTTCCGTTGGAAACACCAGGAGGTGCCAGTTGAGCTACAAGGTGCTTGGGCTGAAGTGGATGAGTAATAATCATACAAGAATGTGAGAAAGCATATTAGCTCCGAGGATGAAGTTTTGAATTGTTAGGATGGTGGTACATTATTGAAGGTTAATATGCCTTGGGTATATCAGATAATGAAGTGCATTAACTCATGTAAGTGTTGAAAGGATTAGAGTAAATTCCTATTCACAAGGTTGGTGTCCTTGTTGAAAGTAGTAGATGGTTATCTGCAGTAAAATAATTTTTATTTAGCATGAATTGGTGCGATTAAAGTAGCAGCACTTTCCATCTCCCAATTCCATTCAACATCCCAATCCCACCTTATTTAGTAGATATCATCCAATTCTTTGAAAACCATCGTTCTTTATTTTCTTTGTCTTTTATCTTCTTGGTTTGACACAGCTAAGTTTTATAGTTTTATTAGGGCCCAATCAGGGAGCACAATCTCAAGCGAAAGTGAACTATGTTTATTTCAATTTTTAAAGATCTTGTAACCTTTTCTATTATTAGATGAGTGCCATTTCAACTAAGTATTTTTCTTGAATTGTTAGACCTATATTTTTCTTAAGTATTTTGCATTCAGAAATGGCTATCACAATGGTGACTTTATAGGAGATATTGAGGGCTAGACTTCAAATAGACTATGATGGCCAATCATGTCGTCTTATGTTTATTTCATAATTAACATGTCATTATTATGTATGGTGTTTACTATTTGCACGATTGAAATATTTATTTTATTTTGTGTGCCGCCTAGAAGGCAAGGTAGTAGTAGTAGTCATGATCGTGGTTTTCCTATATTTGTGTACCCAGTGACAAACCGCCTATTATCACCTTGATACTTCTTGTTGATATGTAATAGACAAACTAATATCGTTCGAAACAACGTGACTTACCCCATAGTCAGTCCAATTAATAAAGTGCATAACTTATGCATGGGTTTGGTCATTGTTTGAACCATGATAAGCTCAAGTTCAACACTTGGGTCCAACGTTAACGTAATTTATTATGTATTAGCCCAAGCCTAAAAAGTCTTTGATTGAACTTTTCTAAAGGATGAGTAAAAGCCCAATGCTAGGGCCCATTGTGATTATAAAAGTTGTTGATTAAACAATGTTTGTCTTGAACCAACTCAAACCCACATAATGGCCAATGCTTAAACCATGTTTGAAGCTTGAATGGGCCCAAGACAAATACATGGGTCAATCATGATTAAAAAGAAATTATCAATAAGATATTTCATTGCTTTTAAAATGGTTTAATTTTTTACTAAATTGGTTTTATTTAGCAAAAGTTTACACTTTTTAGACTCTAATTAAGCATGGTGATAAATTTAATGAAAAGAACCAATGATTTGAATGAAATTGACATATAAGATTTTTTTTTTTCTTGAACTGAGAAAATATAAGCTTTTGTATAACTTGCAGGGAATTGATTGTGTTTATGAAATCTAACAATTACGAGTTTACTATGTTTTGAACTCTGTCAATGACTAAATAGGGATATACGTTCGCATAGAAATTAGTTTATTATCGATCTTACCACTGATTTACGTGTGGTTTTGGTTCTAGTTATATAGTATGACAATTGATGAGGAGGCAAAAATGTCCCTCAAGAAGTCCGTCCACAAGGCTCGTCCAAGCCATGGGGAGGTCGTCCAAGCCAGTGGAGTCGATACTCGTCCTTACCTCTTTCGTGCCGAGGAACAAGGACGAGGCATTGTGAAAAAGATCCGTCCATCCGCAAGGATGGACGAGCCGTCATCATAATGACATCTTGTCTCTGCCAAAGGTAGAACAGACAAGGTGAAAGGTTGCGTCTACTCTCAATGAGCGCAATACTCCAGCAACCGTTCCGCAGTAAATAATCAGTTATAGCAGTTACGAGCGGTTGCTCTCAAAATCCGCAACAACCGGAGAAGTTGCAAGGTAACCATTTTTACCGAACACTATATAAAGGGGCAATCGGCAAGGAGGCAAGGTATGAAAAAATTCTGAAAGAGAAAAAGAAACATTTTCTGAGTGGTACTTTCTTTAGATGACGAGTGACAATATTAACTTTGCCATCGGAGGACTCTGGGCCGGCACCCACCGGTCTCCTCTGATTTGATTTTATTTTACAGGATTCTCTCCAAGATCAAGACCCGGGAATCTTCAGTCCACTAATTTCTGTAAGCATATCAACAATAACCACAATTTTTTTTTTTTTGAGAAGAAAATCACAACTATTAAGTATATGTAATAGTTTACAACGTGTTTCTTGTTTCAAGTTTGTTAGAGATATATTAGCCTAATATCATAGGTTCAAGCTCAATTCTTTTATATGTATAAGTAGGAGACTTGAATTGCACACAGTAAAAGGATTAAGCTTGGGCCTATGACTTAACTTGCACACAATAGAAGGATTGATCTTAGGCCTATACTATTGGGCTAATATCTCTCTAACAAAATCAAATAAATATTTGGTATCATTATGATTTGTTTCATAATGAATTGGCACCTCTCCATACACAAAGTGCTTGGGGGTCTAAGGGGGAAATAGTTCAAGCTACAAAGTTAGCAGTATGTTGTAAAAAAAATCAAAATGAATAAAATAAAACAATGTTGTTTAAAGCATATGAAATTATTGGGGTTTATGAAAAAAATTATAAATAACTTTGATTTACTTTGGTTACTTACTAAGTATCAGGGATGTTTTGCGACAAGGGCCAAAAATGCAAGAATTTCCCAAATCTCCCATTGGGTTCTTTAGAAGTGTTTATTGTGGAGAATCAAGCCCAAAATTTTAAATGTATAATGAACAAAAGGCTAATGGTGCTTTGACAAGAGAGAATCAACATGCTAATAACAAGAGTGTAGAAAAAGTATAAAAATATAATAGGTCTGAAACTTCGACCCAAAATCATCGAGAAGAGGAAATTGAGAGAGGTTGTGATAAAGAGAGGGAAGGCTCCCCTATACCCATATTTCCACCCCTAAGGTTCAGAATTGTGAGAATGTTTCCTGGTTCGGTGGGTTTTTGCTCTCAAGTTTCAGCTCTATGGGGAAAACGTGGTTCAACAGGTCTGAAACTTCGACCCATAGTCACCGAGAAGAGGAAATTGAGAGAGGTTGTGAGGAAGAGAGGGAAGGTTCCCCTGTATCCATATTTCCACCCCTAAGATTCAAATTTGTGAGATTGTTGACTAGTTAAATGAGTTTTTGCTCTGAAGTTTCAGGTCTCTAGGTAGAATGTGGCTCCCCCTTGTTTTGAACTGATGAGAAAGTTTTATATAGAGTTTAGGGTGTTGCTAATAACTAATTTTTGAGTAGTGGAAGAGGCTTTTATCCCCCATGATACTAATTTGGTGTTTTGGCTTGGGTTGATTTTGTTTAGGGAAGAGTTTGGCATGCTTTTAGCATGATTTTGGAAACAAAGTTGTTTCCTCTTCATGGCTACTATCTTTGGTCTTTGCAGGCCTTGGAAAACTACATTTGGATGGCTGAGTGGGCTAGGTTGTTCAGCCTTTTTCTTAGAATCAGCTGTGTTTTGGTGTGGAAAATTGAGATGGGCTAAAAATTAGGGGCACAGTCACCCAGAGCATGAAAGCTCTTTTGAGGTGAAAATTTTGGATACAAGACCTCCTCCACGAGCATGAGGTGCTACCAGTGTCCCTTGCCCACTTGGTAGCACACATGGACTGGGCTCATGCAAAAGGTCTGAAAGGAATCGACCCATACCCTCTAAACCACACTTCCTCAATTTCCCCCCTATGTCGCATGGGCTTAGGCTATGCTTAAAAGAATAAATAAAATATAGTACATGAATTGAGTCTATAAGGAAGTCAAGCTTGGTTGAATTGGGCTTGTATGAAATGTGTCGCGAAAATGGGTATCAACACTAAGTTATCTCTCTCTCTCTCTCTCCTAATAAACAATAACATGTTATACTGAGCTACAAAGGCTCTTGACTCCTTTCTCTACTGCAGAATTTTAGATCTTAAGTAATAACAGAAACAAACGAATCTTGTTAGGATAGTGTATGAGAAGATATTATTAAATGTTTTAAACATTTTGTTTTTACATAATGCTCGGAAGTCTTGAAACATATGAGTTTTATTTTAGTTATAATGGATATCGTTAGAAGATGTCAAATTTTGAAATATATTTTAGAGAATAGTTATTGAGTTATATTATTCATGTATGTGGTTCAAAATTTTAAATCCCCCTCCCTCACTATTTACCTATAAAATAAATATTGTGAAATTAAAAAAATTATGTAGTCTTATATTTTATAAATTTGCAAGAATAGTTTAGAATTTACATCTACAAATATCTTGTCAAACATTCCATACCATTAATTCACACATTCTTTGTTTATTTATAGTGCATGTCCAATTCTATATTAATTGGACATTGTTTATATCACAATTACAAAAAATATACATTTAATGTTTTTTTTTTAAAATTTTTTTTATAACTAAAAGTCTAAAACTATGGAAAAAATAAGAGAGAGTCGCTTGAGATGGTTTGATCATATTCAAAGGAATGTGATCATTACACTAGTAAGAAAAAATGAGTTCATCCAAGTTAAGATAATTAAAAAAGGTAGGGAAAGACTAACATAAGTAAAAGTAATTGATGAGTGTAAGCTCGTCAGTAATGTTCGTCGGATGGAGATGATCCTTCAACTTTCACCAATGGTCACAGGTGTGGTGCCTGCCACAATATCTCCGATGCCAAAGTCAGAATATGAAACTTTCTTCCAAAATAAAGCAATATAAGATGAACAAAAAAGCAAATAAATAATCTCCTTTCTTACTTGTCTATCTCTCTCCTTCTTCGTGGGAGTGTGTGGGCTTTATATATGCTCTTCATGGTTCCTAGCCATTGGAGGAGTTATGGAGGTTTTAATGCTCCTTTTGGTAACGTTTTGAGGCTGTGTAATGAGGCATCAATATCTTCAAACGGTTCATACAGTTGGAGGTATAACCGTTTAGTTGATTGCATTAAATGGCCTGGATGTCCTCGTCAGTAGTGTTGCCTTCTACGTTGTCTATCCTGAGGGTATTCTCGTCCATATCGAAGGACTCGTCCACATAGGATAGACTCGCTAGTTCCGTCAGTACTTATCGACCTCATCATCTGCCCCCCGATTCTGTGTTCGTCGTTTTAGTGACGATCATAGAATATGAAGGGTTATAGGTTGTTAAATGACTCTTGGGATTCTGCTCCATATTAAGTGCAAAGCGACGGCGATTCACAGATCGTGGCCTACGTGGCGCGCACTGATTGGTACAATTAATGCCCAAGGTGATGAGACTATTGGGTTTCCCGCTGGCCTTTCCGTTTTTCGAGCTTTTCCTTTTAACTTCCTTCTCTCCTAATTTTTCTTCTTCACATTTCAGCCATTACTCTTCTTTAGCTTTTTCCTGATGCTTTTCTTTGAGTTGGTACGTTGGCTAAGCAGAGCTCCCTCAATCCGCCATTGATTAAGGTATGTTTCTCTTTCCCTCTCACTTTTCCTTTCTTGGTTTTGCTGTGGTACAGTTCCTGATTTTCTCTTTTCCTGCTTCTTTTTGTTTTTAATTTTCCTGTGATTCAGTTGGGTTGTTTTCCTTTTCTGTGTTTTTGTTGGGTTTTCATGGTTGGTAGTTCTGAGGTTAGAGTTGTTTGTCCCTTGGTTTCTTTTCTTTTTGCGCGCTTAGGGGGGGCTTTAGGCACTTTCTCAGATTTTGGGAATTTTGTTTTTGAGGGTAGTGGCCCTAATGTGGTATTGACTGAGTTGTTGCCTTTAATTAGGCAATCAATTGACTGGTTCGAGGGTTAGGTGAGGAAGGAGAACATAATGTCTGAGGTCAGATCCAGTGATCTCGAGACTGGGTTGTCGTCTAGTGGTAATCCAGTGGAGGGGGATACGATTGTCTCTTCTCCTCGTGTCGTTAGGGCTTTCTATGCCCTTGAAGAGGTTTGTGGTTGGATGCCGAGACGGTGAGTAGATTTAGGGATAGGTTCCAGTTTCCAGAAAGGGTTCGTGTTCGTCGGCCTAATGACGAGGATAGGGCTTGTCATTTCTTCCCGGGTGAGGTGTGCTTTTATGAGGCAGCCTTTACCTGTGGACTCAGATTCCCCGTCCACCCTTTCTTCATGGAACTTTTGAGCCATTTTGGGATTGCCCCTGGGCAGTTAATGCCTAATTCATGGAGAATAGTAGTCAACTGTATGGAGATATGGTTGGCTGCTAATGGAGATATGATTAAGGTGGCTGAACTCGTCAACCTTTATCGTTTAAAAGAATCAAAAGAGTATGGGTATTATGAGCTGGTTCCTTGGGAGAGAAGGACCAGGATTATTAGAGGGCTGCCTTCGTCCTTCAGATATTGGAAGTCAAGATTTTTCTTTGTGTCCGGGGATGACTTTGAGACTCCCTCCAGTCAGGAATGGGGTGACATTCCAAGGTTGCTCCGTCGGTGGGGAACCCCGACCTTAGGTGTGTCAGTTTCCCTCCTTGTCGTTTTAGTTTGATTGTATTCATTTGCTTGTGGTCGTCACAATTTTTTGTTATCCTCCTTTTTGCAGTGAAGAGACGACCTAAACTCAAGAGCAGGTACAAGGAACGCGTTGAGCAAGCAATTGAATACGCCCAGACAATTGAGAGCTGGGACGACTTGGTTGACCCGAGGACGTTAGCTTTTTACAATCTCGGTCCGGATCCTTCCTCTTTCGTTTTGCGAAACATCGAAATTGAAGGAAAAAAAAGTAAGTGTTGAACTCGTCAGTGTTTTTCTTTCCTTCTTTCCCTTTCTTTCTTTTTTTTTTTTTATTTTTTTTTATGTTGTTCTTTTCTGGCAGAGATGACGACGAAATTTAACAAGGACCTCTACGCTAAAATGAGGTCGAAGAAAGATGAGCTGTTGTCTAACCTCAGCAAGAAGACAGTGCGTGTTACCGGGAGGGGCACTCCCCTTGCTCCAACTGCTTCCGTCCACCCGATCGTCTCCGTGGGAGAGACGACGAGAACAGCTTCTCCGGCTGTGTCACTGGAAGAGATAGGTGGTACTCCCGTCTCAAAAAGGCCACGTTTATCTGAAAAAGGGAAAGAGAAGGAGAAGACTGACTCTTGTCCATCTACCATTTGGAACGACGAGAAAATGGCAGTGGACCGAGCCCACGAAGTAGTAACAGCTGCCGACTTAAAGGCCTTGTCCGGTGTCCCCCTCAGTGTGGTAGCTGCTGGCCACGTCCATAAGATCATTCAGGTACTTCTTCCTTGATCTTTTTTTTTTTTTTAAATTTTTTTTAATGCCTCTAACTCTCTTTTAGGTGCTGGGGGAGAGTCTTCATCTTTCTTCTGAGTATCTTACTCAGGAGGCAAAGGTGGCGTTTCTGACTTCTAGGGTGGAGGCATTGGAGGCGGAGAATTCTGCCTTGAAGAAGGATCTTATTGAATCCATGGGCACGGCGAATACCTTGAGAGAGTAGTCGAAGAAACTTACAGATGATCTTAGGGTGGAGCGTCAACTGACCATTGAGAAGGACGAGCAGATTATAGCAGCCAAGGAGAGCCTTAAGACCATCGCAGCCAGATCAGTAGCAGCCTTCCAGACCACTGATGAGTACAACATCGTGCTCTTCAGTTGGTACTTTCGAGCTTCTGAGGAGATATCTTGTCAAGCACCCTTTCAGAGTAAACATGGAGGCGCTGGATTTGGAAGAGGTGGATCAAGAAATGGCGGCTGACGAGGCTGTTCAATCGTCTGCCACTGAGACTGATACTCCTGATGACACCGCTCGTATCGAGGATGCCCCTGCCGACGACGCTTCTTGACGAGTTTAACACTTAGTAAAAATTTCTTTCTTTTTGTGGTGCCCGTCATGTTTTGGGCCTTTTTTTTTTTTTTTTTTTTGTAAATCCATT